>NW_007578379.1:374445-419241 GCF_000690725.1 Stegastes partitus | reverse complement strand
GACAACTCCTACAGCGACCTGCGCTACGTGTGGGGCGGCTTCGCCTACCTGCAGGACATGATGGATCACGGCATCATCCGAGCGCAGACGTCCAAGCCCGAGCCGCTCGGCGTCTTCGCCCAGCAGATGCCGTATCCCTGCTACGTGGAGGACGTGTGAGTACAAAGGGCCGCTCTCCCCGTGATTAGAGGAAGAGGGCATTACGCCGGTACGCTGCACTCCGGGGAGTCGCCACTCGCTGCCACCGCACAACTTGAGTTATGGTCTTATCAGTCACTTTGGCCCTGCAGATTTCCCCGCGGAGAGATGCTTCCTCTTATTTGTCTAACTCGCCCTTTTCTTTAATATCCCGCAGCTCTGACGGATGAAAAGCCGAAGATAAGGGGCTCTCTTAATAATGTCATTGTTAAAAGTAAATAATAAATATCCAGCGAGGGAGAGGAAGTGAGCGAGAGGGGGGACAGGAGCTATCGATTTTAGCCAAACCACAGGAAGTTCCTGAATTATTCACCGCTTAGAGTCGCCTCGCGTCTCGTGTTTCCAACAAAGTGAGCAGCTCCGGAGATTGATCCGTCGGAAAGCGTCGGACGGTTCGCCTCGCGGGGACGCCAGCGATGCGGTATCGCGAGCAAATCTTTCCCAAGATTTCCTCAGAGTCTGGGAAATTGCTCCCATCCACGCAGCATTATGATCTCCATTAATAAAGGGAAAAGCCCAGCGACGCCATCAAGAGAGGAGATAATTACCAGGGAGATTTAGGCCCAGCAACACAGTGCACATCCAGCCTTTCAGGAGACACAACATCTTCCCGACCCGCCGAGATTAGGGATCTAATTTTAAAATATTATTTGCTTTGGATTTACAGTGAATCAACCTTCAGGGAGGAAGGGAGGGAGGAGGATGTTCGGATCAACATATTTAAAGAGGCCACGGCAGAAAGAAAATTACTTTGAATGCGTTTGGGCTGCCGATGTCTACAAGTTGTCGAGTCGTGCGCTTTAAGATGCGTTTAAAATCCAGATTTAAAGCGGTTTTCATCACGTTGGTTCACCGTGAGGTCATCATTTACCGTCGGAAGATTAAACGCACTCTGACGGTCTCGCACTCTGTTCCGTTGCCGCTTCGCTAAACTTTAAAACACGTAATTCGCATTTGTTCTAACGGCCTCGGCGGGCACGCTCGGTTTCGGCGAGCCAGGCGATGAGATTTGCTGATGGGAGTGGAGCTGAGCTAAATACTGCGCCCAGTGGAGCTCCAGAGGCATCACGAACACAAAGTAATCCTTCCTATTTATTACAGAGTACGCTCACAGCAGGTTGGAAATGAGCGGCACCTTCACCGGCTTCTACGGTTCGTGGTGCGGTTTGTTTCCTGGCCTAAAACAAAAGGATTAATAAACACGGACGATGCAATACCCTCGGTCCCTCCACCATTTACTCTTTCCCCTTCTGAGACATTTGGGCGTTCCTATAAATGATTAATAATTGGAGGGAAAAAAAAGCTTTTTCGTCCATTAATAATTGAGAGTGAAGGAAGATGCGCTAAAACCCAGAGAGGCGGCGGCGACGGACGGGGAAGAACTTTGGCGGTAATTATTTTTTATAGTCGTGTCGCCGGGCGAAAAATGAACGGGAGGACAATCGGATGGATGTTTTTATTCCCCCTAAAATGGAATTAAAAAAACATTGACGCTGAGATGGAGAGAAAGTGTGACTGCACACAAATGTTCCGTATTACGGCTTCTTTATTTTTAAATTTGAGCCGGTAAACTGGAGCCGACTGCGTCACTAATTACCGCCGCCTTGTCTTTCCAATCATCTCTGCTTGCCCGATAAACTCTCACCAACAGGCCTCCGCTATCTACACCGACCCCAGCGCTCATCACGGCTCCCTTTGGAAATCATTTCCTCTTCGTGTTTCTCATTTCCTCCTCGGAGCTTTTTGCCGGCGGTGCGCCCGGCGAACCAGCGGCGGCCCGGGCTCCTCCTGACCCCGCTGGCATTCTGAACCCGAGATAACCGAAGCCGCGTAAGCTCCCCGCCGCCTTCATATTCACACGGCGCCCGCCGCGACGGTGTGGGATAAAACTTGACCCCCGCGGGGCCCGATAGCGCATAAACCAGTCCTTTATCGCCGGCCTCTGTGCCATCGCACGCTCCCCGAATCAGAGGCTCGCCTTGTTTGGATCCTGAGGCGGCGCTCCCCATCAATAGGTCTTTCACATCGGGCTGGGTGTTGGGGCATGTTGAGGAATATCCCAGTCGAGGGTCTGCGGGAGCTAATTAAGCTGCAAAACTCTCACAATTAGAACATCGGGCGCTCGTAACTATTAAAAATCTGCTCTGCTTTATGTGCTTCTGCTGCATCGGCGACATCCGAGAGAGAAGCCTCGGTCCAGGAAGGGGCCGTTTAATACTTTATGCTGTAATTCCAGCTTCGCAAAAAAAATTCTCCCAAAGATTCATGTATTAATAATAACTGGCATAATAAAGTCACACACCAGGACGCTTTTTTATTTCTCTAAATGGTCGCTGCTGCTGTTGTGCTAAATGGCCAGAAAGCCGCAACAAGCGGCAGCAGTTGAATCCTGTATCGCGTCAGACGCTGTCCAAGCAGCTAAATGACACAAACGCAGCATTAATAAAGCAGAAAACGGCGATGAGATGAGATAAGATTAGATAAGATAATCCTTTATTAATCCCACAGCGGGGACATTTGCAGCAAAGAAGATAAACGGAGGGACACCAGTGGAAAAACATAAATAAACAGCAATCGTTTTCCGACGCTTTGCACAGATCCTCTCGTGTGGAGAAGTAAATATTTACGTCGTGTACATTCTTCTATATTATTCTGTATGTAGAACGTATAAATATTGCACAAAGTCTTCTAAATGTAGAGAATATTGATGCCGCACAGATTCTATATCATGTAGGAAATACCAACATTGGACACGGTTCCTCTAAACATAGAACAGATTCGTTTTAAATGCAGTAAATGTTGATATTGCACCGTGTTCTCCTACAATGGAGGCCTGAAATATGGATTTTTGCAGATTTCGCAGTTTGCAAAATCTAGAAAATAACGTTCTTGTGTCATGCAGATTCATCTGTATGTAGAAAATATTGATGCTGCAAAAATTATTCAGTGTTTGCAAAATGTAAATGTTGCACCAAGTCTTGTAAATGTAGAACATATCGATGTTAGTGTTAATATAATGTTCCTGCAAATAGCTTTTTAATACCGTACTTCTCTAAAAGCTGTCACTCAAACCGATCAACACTCGATGAAATAAAAGTTTGGCTCTTCAAAGTTTCGTCGACGCTCCTCCACAAAATCACCACGAATAGAAAAAGCAACCAGTTTAACCAGTACCTAAAAGATTTTTTTTCCCGCCTGGCACAAATCATCCATCTGCTGCCACAACTAGAGCAAAAGTATTTTTCAGTTTTTATTTCTTAAATTTCTCAGAATTTATTGAAAATATTAAAACGTATTCAGACCCTTTGCTCTGGACCGCCAACATAAAACCAAACCCTCAAGTCAAAGCAACTCTCTCTGGACTTCAGTGATGAAATTGCGGCGGAAGATAGATCGGATAGAGGATATAAAACAATTTCTTGCTCCCGGGAGCCCTGTGGCCTCGGTAATTGTGAAATTACTGACCGCTGCTAGCGTTAGCCGGCCGAGCGAGAGAGGTCTTGGTCAAGAAGCCAACGGTCAGAGCTTCTGAAGTCTTCTGCAGACGCCTCCTGCAGGAATTACGGCCATCTCAGCGCTTCATCAATCAGGTTTTTATGATTGGATGGAAGCTGCTCTGGAGCTAAAGGCAGCTCGCCTTGAATTTGTGAAAATTTTCAGGAGTCTGAGGAAAAAGATTCAGTGGTCTCGTGACGCAAAGATGGCTCATGGCATCGTGGCAACTACAAAGACAGAAAGATGCACGAAGAAAACCAGTTGTATTATTAGTTTATTTCAAATTAAATGAGCTAAAGCCTGAAAAACTGAAAAAAAATGTGAAGCTTTCAAAGTCTAAACTGAAACTTTACTGTCTATAGCGAGCAAAAATAGATCTCTTGGTGCAGAACTCTGGCTGTTAGCATGTTAGCACCTACAAATACAGAACAATGCATGAAGAGAATCAATGCCAGAGTCTATATAAGTTGAGATAACAGTATGTTGTGTATTGCTTTATTTCAAATTAAGTACTAAAGCCTGAAAAACAGAAAAATGCAACTACTTACGGTCTAAACTGTGACTTTACTGTCTGTAGCTAGCAAAAATAGATCTACTGGTACAGAACTGTGGCTGTTAGCATGTTAGCAACTACAAATACAGAAATATGCATGTAGAAAACCAGTTGTATTATTACTTTTTTTCAAATTAAATTAAATTAAAGCCTGAAAAACTGAAAAAAATGTGTAGTTTTCAACATCTAAACTGAAACTTTACTGTCTATAGCGAGCAAAAATAGATCTACTGGTGCAGAACTCTGGCTGTTAGCATGTTAGCAACTATAAATACAGAAAGATGCATGAAGAAAACCAGTTATATTATTGCTTTATTTGAAATTAGATTAAATTAAAGCCTGAAAAACTGAAAAAAAAATGTGTAGCTGTCCAAATACTTGGGGCCTAAACTGAAACTTCACTCTCCATAGCGAGCAAAATAATCTATTGGTGCAGAACTGTGGCTATTAGCATGTTAGCAACTACAAATACAGAAAGATTCATGAAGAAAACCAATTATATTATTAGTTTATTTCAAATGAAATTAAATGAAAGCCTGAAAAATTGAAAAAAATGCATAGCTGTCCAAATACTTAGGGCCTCAAGTGAAACTTTACTGTCTATCGCAGGAAAAAATAGATCTGTTGGTGCAGAACTCTGACTGTTAGCATGTTAGCAACTACAAATACAAATCAATGCATGAAGAAAACCAATGACAGAGTCCATATAAGCTCAGAATACAGTATGTTATGTGTTACTTTATTCCAATTGATTGCACCAAAGCCTGAAAAACAGAAAAATGAAGTCTAAACTGTAAGTGTACTGTCCATAGCGAGCAGATGTTCTGATAAAACCTGAAGAACGATTGATCATTTGGGTCAATTTGCTGTTTTAGGACTACGTTTTAAAGTTTGTAGAATAAACCACGACCTGAATAATGCATCTTGTTTTTCCACAAATCTCGGTTTCTTACCCTGCAATTATTATTGTTTAATGTCAAGAAGTACAGAAAGCAAAACCTCGCTCTCGCCGGTTCTCACGTCTTTTTTCTTTTCCCTCTGGCTGTGCTGAGGTCTCTGTGGAATAAGTAGAAGCATAATGCAATTTTACTTTATTTTGTCTTGCCGTCAGATAAAAGCCGAGGAGCCGCATGGAATATGGCATCTGAAGCAGCCTTCATGCCAGAACCACGTACGGCACGCGTCGCCGCTCCAGAAAATAATTTGTAGCAGCAATGAAATCATCCGCATCTGAAAAATGAAGCCTGTTGCCTTCGATGAGTCGCTCGTTTCTTCCCGGCCGAGGAGCTCGACGGCGTGTTTGCTCAAAATGGAAGCTGCTTTCTTTCCTTTCTTTTAGCATCCAACCTCCGGGGAGGCTGTGCTGCTCTACTATCTCTCGATTTACTGAGAGAGAGGAAAAAAAAAAAAAAAAAGCTCTCCTAAATTTAGGTCATCCCGCCGATGTAAGCGGAGCCCCGTAACACAGATCCGCCCGGAGTTCTATTACTTAAGCACCTTTGATCGATCAGCGAATGTATAATTCAGCAGCATCTGGTGGCAAGGTTGTCAGTGTCAGACACGGTGTGCATGACTGATCTCTTCCCCTCCGGTGCCGCCAGTCGCAGAAGGAGTTAACTCACACCGGCTGTCAGCTGTTCCAGAGACGCCGGGGTGCAATCTGGGAGCAGATAACGGCGGAATTAGCATTCGTCTTGATGCCGCCGTGCCGCACGAGGCCCGCTCGCCTCGCCGAGAAAACGCGACTCAATTAGCTGTTTGTCGAGGCCTCTTTGAGTTTTGAATTTCGCGGGTTTGGAGGTTTTATTTGGGTGGGATTTGTAGGTTTTTGTGGCCTTGTGTCTGAACTTTAATCGTATGCCTGTGGAGAAAAAACTACACATCTATTTAGAAAGTCTGCAGGGCCGATTAATAAATGTGACTAAAACAGTTTCACAGCTTCAAGATTCCCCAAAACCAACATTTTCCTGTGTCAAATTAAACAAAACAACTGCACAAAAGAATAAAATTTAGTGTATTTTGGGTCACTTCTGGAAAAATTGGTGAAATTTCAGGCTGAAAGAACGACGTTTAGGTTATTTTTAATGTCAAAACAGGTCAAATTTGACGTGAAACAGTATGTGAGGGTTAACTCGTCAACCAATCCTTCCCCACGGCTTTGAAAAGAGATCCGTCCCGTTGCTAGCTCCCGTTCAGGCTCCCATTCAGGCTCCTCTCTCCTGAGCCGATTTTAAAATTAACCCAAGAATTAACGCGCTTCGAGTGTCGTCGTCTTTTTGTTTTTTTAACTTTGTCAAATTGAGCCGAAAGCTGCTAATCTGTTAAAGCGAATACTTTCTGAAAGATAATTACAGTGAAACAATTTTTTTTGGAAAAGAAAATGTAAATAAGAGAAGAAAAACAACAACAACAAATAAGCAGAGCCAACTATCAATTAAGAAAAGTAGATGTTTGAGTGAACTGTGGCCACTTGGCAGGAATTCAAAGTAAAAAAAACAACAAAAAACAGAACTTGTCCAGAATTATTGGGCAAATTCATTTCATGCAAATGTAGTGGAAGCACGCTTTGATCAATTGTTAGTGTTAAATGGCCTGAAAGAGGAGCTTTGTCCTTCCAATTACTGCAGCGTTACTTCATCTGTGCTCCGCCTGCATCACGGCGTCCGGTGTTGGTGCAACGACGCAGGCGATATGTAGAATCCATACTTTGCCACGAGGCATGTGATGTCTCTCCTTCACTGTCTAATAAAGCACAGGAAGCACTTTATTATATTGGCGGCGGCGGAGGTATTGACATGGCATTTTGGTGGCATTATGAAGCCGGTTTAATATCGCCTTATTGTGTTGTAACAGCATCGAATCGTACATCATCTCTGGCACGAGGTGAGGCACTAAACGCTCAATTGAGCTGATGCACCGAGTTTACAAAGGTTAGCTCAGCGTAAAAATGATAACACCTCGACGGCGGCGGCGGTGGGGAACGCAGCTCGTCCCTCGGTTTTCAGCAAAGATTTTTCTTTTATTAAACGAATTTAACAATTGAATATGATGTACAGGCAAATATGAGCTAATTTAATTTCATTATCGGGTCATTTATTGCACTGTACGTTTGTTTTTAAGCCTTTCCAACATCTGTACGCTGTTGACGTTGGCTGATACTGTCGGCATGTCACAGATATGTTGGTACCACAGAACAGTATATGTAAAAAGATGATTGCTGTCTTTTAGAAATAGCTTTTTAATAGGGTAGCTCCATCTAAATCAGTCAGTTCCTTCCATTTGACCACCTCAGAATCAGCTGATTTTTAGATTTGCTATAGCTTTATCATATTTAATGACGACATGCAAAGTTTAACCTTCATACTATGACTCAGAGAGGACTGAGAGGACATAAATTCGTCCAAATTTAGTGGTTTTTAGCATTTTGAAGGCCTCATAGCTTCATCAGTGCAGGAGATAGACACGTGGAATTTGCAAGGATGAAAAACACATTTAAACTCTGTTGGTAACGACAACCAAATCCATTTTACATCCAAAATCTTGTTTTTGTTGCCCATAATTTCCTCTATAACCAACTCAGAGCATCAGTATCAGTGGGTAGACTGTTGAAATATGCCAATATTAGACAATTATCGTGTCTAGAAGATGATTCTGGTTACTTTTGTAGGTAAAACTGAGACTTTTCGTTGGCTAGAACTTGTTCTGACCAACCGCCGTCACACATGAGCCTTGGAAGTTTACCCAGAATGCACTTTTTAAAGTTTTCTTTAACACAGAAACACATCCAGGGTACCAATGATTGTTTCTATGAGACATCCCATAATGCTGATACTTACAGTTATGTGTAGAATAAAGGGAACAAAAAGCTGATTGAATCTTTAGATTGCGACATCTTGAGTGGATGTAACGTTGGTTTAGTTGTTTATACAGAAGTGGTTCTCAACCCTGAAATGTTTGTCTCCTGTATTTATGGACTTATGAGGCACTCGTGTGCACTTCACGGGTCTGTAGCTCTGAAAACATTCACAGTATGACGGTAAAACTTCATTAAATACGCTAAAGTAGCTGCATATCGGACATGAGCTGATTCTGGGGAGGTCAGGCTGAACGTTTTACATGAAATGAGCCAACACCTTGCAGCACATGTAGCAGAGCAAGCGTTGAGCAGACGGTGTTTTCTCTTCTAAATATAAATCTAACATTTACACATGAATGCATATGAAGATAATAATGAATGATAGATCAATATTGGATTTGTTTACGCCCCTACAAGTCCAGTTAGGCTCCACAGTACCACCTTCATCATGCTCCCACTTGGTGAGCCGCTCTGATCTTGTTCGATTGCTCTCCCCTGTGACCAGCTTCATACAGAGCATCGGAAACATGCTGCCCATGTTCCTGGTGCTGGCCTTCATGTACACGGTGAGCATGTCCATCAAAACCCTGGTGCTGGAGAAGGAACTGCGGCTCAAGGAGGTGCTGCGCGCCGTCGGCATTCAGAACGGCGCCCTTTGGTCCGCCAGGTTTGCGGAGAACATTGTTCTGCTCGTGGTTCCCTGTGCTCTCATAAGTGTCATGGTTAAGGTCAGTGCAAGTCTCGAGAAGTCGAATTGAAAACATCAAAACACAAAGCATACAATGGCGAAGGTGAAGCAGCTTCTGAACGCTGGAGTGTTGAAATGTTCACAGAATGGGAACATGATTAAAAACCCACTGGCTTTTGCATATTTAGTTTTCTCTGTATGCAAAAACACACCAAATGTTTCATTTTCAACCGAGCTTTGTTGGTGTTTTTACAGTTTTGTAGCCTTGATCTTTTTTCTATATTTGAAACAATTCCCATTTAATTTCATCTAAAAACAAATTATCACTCCCAACAAAGGCGACAAAAGCTCGTCAAATGCGGCAAGAAATTCAGAATCTGCATCTTTATAGTCTTACGGGTCATTCAGAGTTGCTCATGCTTTGTGTTTTGGTATCCTTAATCATATCCGAGCACGCAATCAAATCATCGTCCGTCATTCTTCAAATCAACCCTCTTCTGCTAATTAATTAAGCATGCCACCAAAACTGCGGTTTCATCAGATTAAAGTCCCGCCACCAGTGTTTTCTTTCATTGCATGTAAATGCAGGACGTAATTGTAATTGCTTCTATTTATGTAATTTGCCAAGCGAATGTTTGGTAATGTGCATTTCAATGATTGCAGTGGAAATTAATTATCTTTTGCCACTGGAACGCTGTACACTGTTTTTTTTTTTTTTTTTTACATTATGTTAAATCTAATTAGCTGGTTAATAACTGTAAGTGGGGGAACAGTTGTGGAGCAAAGACCTCATGTTCAAAGAAAAAGCCCCGCAGTGGGGGCTGAAGTATGTTTTGCACTGCTCAAGTTTATATATATTTTTTTATAAAGTCCTCTGACACATTAACTCCTGAATTAGCCTTAAATAAGATTAATATTCAGCCTGTGTTTTTCCCAACACTCACCAAAACAAAGCGTCGCTTCAAGAACACATGTGAAAGCATTATTCTGAAGTCTTAATATTTAATGTTTTTTTTGTTTACTGTGTCTGATATTTCACCAGCTATTAAAGTACGTGGATAATATATACAGAGTCAAAACAAAAAAAGGAAATCTGTACAGTAGCCTGTTATATATATTGGTGCATGCGTTTTTGGTTTGTTTGTTACAGAACATAATGCAGAAAAAAGATGCCCATCGTTTACAATACTCGTCCTTTACCGTAGCGCATGTAGCAGAGCTGATGCGGAGTCAAGTGGTGTCTTTACGCTACACTGCTGACTCGTTTGTAAAAAACACTGCTGGGAAGTTAATAAACCATTCCTCTTTTCAGTCAAACATCTATGTGCGTATATATTTTGGACATTATTGATATTTCAACCGATTAAAAATATATTACCCAATAAGGCAGACGATGAAGGACATGCATGTCAGGAAATGTATTGTATGTTAGCTGTAGTATCTGATCATGCCATCAGATGGCGCCTCTTAACGTTAAATGTTGTTGTGACCAGTGATGGTCCAGCTAGCGACGGGCACCAAGACTTCTGTGACGCTTAATGACTTCCAGACAGAGCTCATGTGATTAACAACGATGCTGCTATACCCTGCTAGCATATGTAGCAGAATGCACTTGTTGTACATTTGCTGTTACTGTTCAATGAGCTGGAAAACTGAACTTTGTTTGCGGTTTTAGCTGTTTTTTTAGGGATGCTAATTTTGAATAATTTCGTAAAGCAATAGTCGAGGATCTTATCTCATAATTGATTAATCAGTAACAAAAAATTGTCTCGGAGAGCATCTTTACACAGGCTAACGAATACGCTATGATCCTGATCATGTGATATTGCTACACACGAGGCTTAGACAATCATACGTTAGCGCGTAGCTAACTATAGTCGTGCATTTTCGCTCGCTAATACCAGGAGAGCTCTGAACGGTAGCCATTAAGCGGCACAAGACGGTTGCACTGTACTCGCTAAGCTCCCACAGGATCAGCCCCTGATGTGTTAAACAGTAGGAGACTCCACCTGTTGGTGCAACCAGGTACTGCAGCTAATCTGTGGTACATTTTCGAACATGTTTGTCGTTCGTCTTCTGCCTCATTCGTTGATATATTTTTAATCGGTTAAGTTACAAATAGCAACTAATCGATTAGTCATTAGCATCCATGATACAGTTTAAGGTAGTGACCCACGGAGGTGGTTCCATGTTTGCAAGCGGAGAACATTGTTGGGGTTTAGCTAGCAATGGGCGTCAAAGACTTCTGTGGTGGTTATTGGCTTCCAGGTTGAGTTTGCGCTTCATTGGAGTCTTTCAAACTCTGTGTGGAGTCTACAAGGGCCAAGAGGCTGCTATTATCTGGCCATTTTGGCTCCTGAAGTCCTGTTTCTGTCATTAAAAATATGCTCTTAGCATATAGTTAGATGTCTGCTGCGGTTTAGTCACGTTTAGGACAAATCAATTAATAACGCCTCTAACTATCGGTGAAGAAAACTGTCTTAAATGTACATGCACATAAGGAATACTAGCTGATATTTCAAGCCCCCAAAATCCAGTATTGGTTGGCCTCCAGCAAATATCCATACACTGGAAGTATAAAAAGTAGTTGTTTATGTATTAATCTCTCGGTGGAATCAGCGGTTTGGGGAGATTTAGTGACCTTGTTTATCTGCTGAAATGATCGTCTCCCAAAGAATCGATTCGGAAATAAGCACAGGCCACTGTTATCATTAAAGGGAGAGCGTTCTGGCCTCGGTGACAAACTGAGCAGCAGCAGCAGCAGCAGTTATTGTCGGCCTCCTTTATACGGCCAGCATCCTTCAGCACCTCCTTGTTTTGTAGGCTCAGTTAATAAAATAAAAAAGGATGGTTATTTCAGATTGGCCTAATCAATTTTTGCAGTTTAATTGGAAAATGCGGCTGGTAAATAAAAACTGATATTTGAACAGCTGGGTGAAATGTAATTTCCCATCATCCTAATGTGTTTGCAAGCCATCAACAATTTGTAAACATTAATAACAATAAATTGAGTTAGTCGAGTGCCTTGGAGGAGCGACTGCAGGCGAGATGTGTATTCAGATCACAGGCCCGTTCTAAATGATAATTTCACAGCTATTTTCGGCACATTAATAATAATAGCAAATCAAATGGTAATTATCATTAGGCTGTATCTGGATTAGGTGTGACAACAACCGGTTTTGTCATCTGCACCTGAGTCCTCTGTCGCTTTACACTTGTTTCCTCTTCCATTATGGAGGAGCTAATGCATTCGCTGTTTGGCATCCAGACGGATATGTTTACACGGCTCCCACACTTGGCTCCCACGTCGAATCAGCTGAACCCGGCTTTGACAGGTTTTTCTTTCTCTCTCTCACTCTCTGTGACGGAAAACCAACACCGATCAGCGACTATCGGTGCACGTTTCCTCTCCCAGCGCTCTTGTTTTGACAGCGTGAAGCCACCTTTACAAATGTTTTCCTCGCGTTTGCGGTCGGTCATTAAAATTTGATTAATTCAGCGGCATTGAGAGCCGAAGGGAGAGAGAAAAAAAAAAAAGAATGACGTCGTCAAAGACCACCTTCACAGTTGGAACCGCTATCGGCATCTAATTAATCACTCAGGACAAAAAAAAGTATAATGAGATATTATTGGGCAAGTGGTGGAACTTGATGTTTACTCCAGTCTTAAAAACACCTTTGGAGCTCTTGAGAAATTTCAGTTTATGATGAGGAATTTCAACACAGAACATTTTATTTAAGTATAATAAGCTATGTTAACACTACATCAAACCACATGATACTCCAACAAAAAGCTTTCTACACATTGATGCAGCAGTACTCATGATCCAGTAGCACCATTCCTAAGTTTTTATCCCAATATGAAATGTGCAATTTTAAATACAGCAGCAATAAAGTATTTATGCGTCTTTCTAAGGACACAGGATATTAAATTTAGCAGCAAATAATACGTCTGTAATTTAATATCTTGTTTGCAAAAGGAAAAAAAAAACGTGTAAAAGTTGCGATCATGAACCCACAAACTTCCCGTTTTACCGTCTTTTTAGTTTTGTAGCTCAGCTTTCCGTTCTCACCGTAATTTCTAGACTTGGGCAGCTGCTTTAGGTTAAAAAACAAGCTGTCCTGTGTTTGTTATTAGCGTTAGCAACCACGTAGTACACCACCGAGCAGCTATAAGCGAGCTCGATTAAGGCTTTACTGTGAAAAACATTTCACCTGCTGTTAAAACACATGGATGATGTAAACTGGCACAACAATGAAGACAAAGACCCACAGTTTGTCTCAGCATCCCTCAGCTCCTGGTGTATCATGTGTTGTGACTTTAATTATCTAATGGGTCCAACATCATTAGTTATTTTGATCAATTTGGGAAAAAAATATTTAAAAAGGCGAATTAAATTTAAATGGTAGCTATACAGAGTATGTGTATTATCATTTTTCTAATTTTACTATCAGCTGCTGTTGGTCAGTACAGAAGGTAATGCAGGAAAAGAAGTAATGTAGAAATGGTGCAATTATAGTTGAGCAGATTTGGTTGGACTTTATTTTACAGCACATGTAGCCGAGCAGAAGGTGGTGCGGAGTCGATTGGTGTCCTCGTGATGAGCTGCTAGCTAGTTTTTTTTTTAAATGTAAAGTTAATTAACCATAAACCAACCACTCAACGTAGAATTTAAAACTACGTGTATTCACCAAGTAGCTGGGATTCATTTAATTTATTATATTTATGTCAGACATGTCACAAAATGAGAAAGCAGCACAAAATCTTCATATAAGGTCTGAAAATGAGTCGGATGATAATAAAAACCAACTAAACACATGTCCGTAGATCTCGTATCGTACTGTTTCCTGTGTGCATCAAACCTTATTTGATACCTTCAAGAAACCTTCAAGAACACCTGAACTGTTCTTCATTATTATATTGTTCAAGCAGTCTTCTCTTGCGTACTATTCCATAAGTTTACCCCACAAACTGATCATCTTTTCCCCATGTTGGCTCAATCAAATGGCTTTTTAGAATCTGAATTCCCTCTGAATTCCCAGTTCCCAACGTTCCTTCTGATTGGTTGTATGTTGTCAGGAAGTAGCTCCTTGTTTGCTTCGGACATTGTCTCCAACTTAAACCTAAAATATCAACCTACAAGTCAGCAAGTTGTGTTTACACCTTCCACTGGAAGAAAACGTATAAATGACGAGTTAACACGGCTTCAGTAAATTATATCAAGCCAACACGCTGAGAAGCCGCCCGGTTCAGTCGAGTCTGGCAAAAAGCCACATGCGACCCTCCTTCACTGCCAAAGGACAGTGACGAGAGGCTGTAATGGAAATCTTCAAGAGACCGTGCAGCACGGGCAGCAGCACATTCGACGGCAGCTTCAAAGAATAAATGTGTGAACAGGAACTTCTATACTTGTGTGGCATTTGTGCGATTGACCGCTGCGCGACCCGGCTTCCACAAATCTCACGACTCGTCCGTTTCCTGCGTTGACCTTTCTGTAAAAGTCACTTCTTAGAATCTGGTTCCCTCTGCGACTCGCTGGACTTTCTCCTACTGGAAGTCTGTTCTTGAGGCTCTCTGTCTGTTTCTAGTGAGGAAGAACTTACGACTGGCAAGACATTAGATGGCTTATTGAGTTCTGTCAATTATATTATAAAAGGAAAGTCGGTTGATAAAGTGTGATGCAATCCTGTTTATGTTATGTCCAGGTGATCCGGCAGCTTTGATAAAACCCATACAAATTATATATCAAAACATGTGGCTCGTTCAGAAATGGTGTCCTGTGCATTTTGGTTGCGGTTATTTATACTGTTTTTACAAAATTCTCAAAACACTGCATCAAAAATCCCCATTGAAGTGAATGGTAAGTGGGCAGGACTGCAGCCATGTTTGGAACCTTGTAGCTCCGACGTACTTTACTCCAGAAATTTCCTTTAAAGTTTAAAAGCGTCCCAAGGCTTTAAATGTTATTCCTCTAAATCTGTCTTATGATATATTTTATGGTTTTTACACAGCTGTGGTTTAAGTTTGATGAAATTGTTGAAAATCCAGAATTTTTTTGGAAGACAGCGAAGGTTAACCTCGTCTGCTTTTCACAACTTCTCCTCTACATGAACAATATGTACATAGAAATGTAGATGTGTTTCTCCTCTTCCATCCAGTGTGACTCTCATCACTGTAGGACTCACAGTTTTTCCATAAATCACCTCAGAGCTCAGAGTGAGTCGAATAAAACTCTCATTGACTCCCATTATGTCGGAGCAACAAAATTCGAATTAAACCAGAAACGAAGGGTCTCTCTAACCTGCCACCAAATCTGAATAAAACACAGAACGGACATGAAAATACATCAGTTTGTTCACAACAAGATGGTGCTTCACACGGTGGAAGAATTACTTTGATACGACTTCTAGTTTCTGAGCTGTTTGTTCTAATCTTTTGTGTTCTGCTCACTGCGAGCAGCCAGTGACTCACAGCTGATTGATAGACTTTAAAAGTAAAAGCTCAAAGATGCTAAAATAAAATGTACTTCCACAAATTATATCTTATGTGTAATCATAGCAGGATGCAGTAACTGGCTAAAGCTGCACTGACACTTTCATAATGTTCTAGTTTCAACATTGAGGTGTAGTTATAGTGCAGCTAGCATGATATCAATGCAACGGCTTTCCAACTAACACCTGTCCACATGCAGATTAAGCACTAACTCCGGGTGTGAATGGGGTCTTGTCTGGTTTGGCTCCTCCACCTTCCAGGTTCCTCCGCTCGCTGGCTCGCAACATCCCCTTATACATGACTTTATCCTGGATCTACTCGGCGGCCATAATTGTAAAGAGCATCGTCTCCGAGAAGGAGGCGAGGCTCAAGGAGACGGTGATGATCATGGGCCTCAAGAGCGCCGTCTATTGGCTCAGCTGGATGGTTTCCAGCGCGCTGCCGCTCCTCGTCAGCGCTTGCCTGCTTTCTCTTATCCTTAAGGTGATTCCATGTCGATTGACTCAAGGAGGATCCGACGCTACTTTTGGGGATTATTTCAGACCTTTAGCCCAAAACGGTAAAGAAGCCAATCTGAAGAGCTCCATTGAACGACGTCCTCTGTGAGGATTTTAATCACAACTGCATCCATCACAATAGCACCATTATCCCACTGGCTCAAGTGCCGCTTTGCAGAAAAAAAAGACTCGGCAAAGACGTCATCGTGCATCGTGGGCGAACGGATGGATGCACGAGTAGCTCTCTAAAAGTAGAGAAGGGTCCTCCTTCAAACCGGCAGACTAAAAGAGTGACACATTCGAGGACTTTCAGGTTACGTAATTGAATATAAGTCCAACAGGAAAAGTGTAAAAACCACCTTTTACTCTGCCTTAAAAAAAAATCAACCCTCATAATCACAGAATCAGTTTGTTTGCCGTGTTCTTTGACATGTTTCTGGTGTTGAATCACATTCCTTTCCTCTTCCTTTAACGCATTCTCTTTGCTCAGTACGGTAAAGTCCTGAAGTACAGCGACCCCTCGGTGATCTTCGTCTTCCTGCTGGTGTTCTGCCTGACCACCGTCACCCAGTGCTTCCTCGTTAGCGTCTTCTTCTCTAAGGCCAACTTAGCAGCAGCGTGCGGCGGCCTCATCTACTTCGTCCTCTACCTGCCTCACGTCCTCTGCTACGCCTGGAGCGAAGTCATGGGTTTCGAGGCCAAGGTCGCCGTGGTAAGTCCGTCCTCAGCTTTTTCTTTTTAATATCTCCCCCTGCTGTTATCATGCACGACTCCATCCCCGGCATAATTCCCGGGTTGTGTTTTGTTGCCGCTCTAATCACACTTTGTCAGTCACACTTTGTTTGTTCCGTTTAAATCCGAGCGGGTCACTTGTGCCTCTCGTCGCCGCTGATATCTGCCTTAAGTTTGTTGTTGTTGTCGCAGCGCTCTCCTGATAATAAGGTGTGAGCCTTCGGGATGAGTTAAGGGGTCCAGTGACACTCAAATTACGAAACAAATGCGTGTAGGAGTTGTTTTAAATATCCAGCCTGTCGCTGTGGATGGGTTTTCTGTTTGTTCTCACACATTTTTTTTTCTTCCCTAAAACCAGCCGGTGACGGAAACACAAAAGCCTCGACGGACACACAGTGGGGAAGTTGCGGGGGGATTTTTCTCCCATCCTCTAAGGGATAAAGATAAATAGTGCACCATTGCTCAACTTTCAGCGTAGCCTTGCTGCGTGACCTTTACGCCGCCGCCGCCGCTATCATTTGTCCTCAAGCTGTCGTTTGCAGACAGAAGACGCACGAAATCTTCATTGCGGCGAGGGCGGGTGGATCTTCCCCGAATTTTAACGGGGTCATGTTTTGGCGTAGGTAGGTCAAGGTAAACGTTATCGATTCCAAATAGCCGGCGGTGAATCGTATCTTACACCGGCGCCAGAGAGACGAGGCTTTTTTTGTTCAGCTTTGAAGAGGTTCCTTTAAAATGATGTATGGAAAACTTCCTTTCTGCAGACGGCACGCTGGGCCGAGGTTTTACATATGAAGCACAGCGAAACCTTATTTAATCTCGACACAAAGTGCGGTTGCCAGGTCCTCCCCTGGCGCTGTTATTTTTCTCCCCGCGCTCCAGCTAGATGGATAGCCCTCTGGCCCTCTAATTAGCATGAGCAATGTTCCTCTGACCAAACCGCTATCCGGTTCATCCCTGCTCTTTATCACAGACGTGCAGTTTCTCTCTCTTCTCCCAGCTCAGATGAAACTGCATCGCGGCCGAGGCGTTCGGATTCTTTCCCCCCTCCGAACGTTGTATCTGATAATGAAGTCTTTAATCGGAGTGGAATTTCAAAAGATCACCTGGATCCGCCGAGCTGTTTCTGATGTGGGAGAGCTACAGGCAGCGTATCAGAGAGGCCGCTATGAAACGACGAAACTGTGCTTTTTCTTTTTCTTTTTTTAGTATTTTCTCACTCTTTCTCCTCCAGTTTTTAATGAGGTAGAAAGGAAAGGAGGAGGCCCCGCAGTTCTTTTATGTTCTGGAAACAAGCAGCAAGATTTTCAATTAATCATTCAGTCCTGGAAAAATCTTGAAAAATGGTAATTTTCCCTTCCCTAAAAAAAAAAAAAAAGAATTAAAACTTTGTGAGGCTTTTCCTTTTGGTTAAATCAGTTAATTGATCTGTGCTTTTACAACATCTGGCAGCTTCTGCAGCAATGGGACTCCTCTGACACTCATTATAATATAGAATGTACTGTACGGCCTCCTCTGGGGCCGCAGCTAAAGGTTATTTTTATTATCAATTATGGGGGCGGGAGGTTATTTTTCTTTTTTTTATTCAGTGGCAGAATGAAGGGGAAAGAGGGATGACGCGCCACAGTGATGATGTGTCTGTAAATGCCGGGCAATTTCCTAAAGCTGATGCCCTCAAATTGCGTGTTTCGTCCAACAAAGTGCTAATTTGAACATTTTAAAAGCAAAAGAAAGGGGACGTGTGGCACCGAAAAATGGCCAAAACAATCACTCAATTATCGAAATATTCTTCTTTTTTTTTTTCAAAATCCTGAGCTTCTCTTTGCAGACAGACGAGCTCCAAATTGCAGCTTTTAACGGAGACTTTTCTTCAGACGGACTTGCCCTCATGTCAGCTGGGATTCTTGTCGGTCCGGCTCTACATGTCCTCTTAGAAAAAAACGGGAACCTGGATTGCGCCACCTCTCAGCGCTGAACGATGTGCAGTTTGACGTGTGTTCAGTGGAGGGGGTTTTGTTTTGTCTGCCTCCCAACTCGTGGCCTTTTTCTCAAAAGCCAAAAGGAGGGGCTCCTGCCGCGTTGTCAGGCATTCATACAGAGGTCAAGGATGGCTGCCCACCAGCCCTGCTGTCAGGCCTCATCTACTGACTGATGGGCAGATGGGCAGCGGAGGACAGGGCTGCAAGTTGCCAGCACTCTTAGCAGCTAGAGGTTTTGGCGTCGCCGCAGAGCTTTCTCTTTCAGATCCTCTGCCTGTTAGTGCAGCATCGGGGCAGGCCGCGTCCGCCATGATTCGTCTCCAAAGCTTCGGCAAACACTTCTGCCGGAGTATAAATGTTGCGAGCAAATGAGGCGTGATAAAACAGCTGGCAGGCAACATGGCAGTGCGGAGTGAGAGGCCGTGCTAGATGATGTCTCGTGGGCAAAGCATCATTTGCAGTTTCCTACTGTATGAAAGCAACAACAAATCTTTGTTTGGAGCGTTTTTTTTTTAGTGCCTGAATTTAAAGGTGACACAGCACTTGAAGTACAACGTGACCAGCCACAACATTAAAACCAGCTAGTGGATAACATGGATCAGCTCTTTGGAACCCGGTGTTCTGCTGCTAACTCTGTGTTTCTGGTACTCATGTGGATGTTATTTTGACATGTACCACCCACCTAAACATGACCAGGCACAGTCCTCCACAGCAGCTACAATAACTGCTCAGGAACAGCAACGAAGACCTCAAAGTGTTGATCTGGTCTCCAGACGAACCAGATCACAAACCAATAGAGCGTCTTCTGTTGATTTATATAACACTGAATGGAAAGATGATGCAATCCAATACTTCTTTGGTAAATTATTCCAACAATCATCAAAATCGGTAAAACAGCTTTCTAGCTTTTCTGCTGCACATATGTGGAACATTTTGTAACCAACGTTGAAGCTTGGTGTGTTTGTACCTGTTGACCAATCCATGCAGGATGCACCAAAACAAGTCTGATTTCAAGAAAATTCATCCAAAATGTGTGAGAACCAACAAAAACCAATTCACAGTGACAGTATGAATATTTACAATAACTTCGACATGCATTACTTTTGAATTTTTAGCATCACTGGACTCCTCATTCTGAAGGCTCAAAGGCTGGTGCAAACAAAAGCAACAAACTTAAGACAAATGAAAGCCTGCTTTCAATTTAAACGGACCAAAAGGATTCACACAAATGGGACCTGAACAATGTAGGATGGTCGGATGTTGTTTTGGTGCGACTTTGGTGGAGTCATTGCCTAAACTTCATCATCAAAGACTGTAGTGTCGCCATTTTTACCAGTTTTGTTGCATGTTGCATTTAAAATGTACGCCCTTGGCTCCATTATGATATTACTCAACAACTCTGGCTTCAGTAAAAGGACAAAAGTTGCTCAACGTAAACAAAACAAGAGCTACACATATTTGCCTTGTTCCACAAAAGCCATGAAATATTCTATGAGTTTCACTCCAATGTTGATATGTTACATTTTTTAGCTTTAGGCAGTCGTTGGTTAGCTTAGCGTTAAAATAAAGATGCCTAGTTCTGTCCAAAGCTAACAAAACCTGCATTACAGCCCTTGTAAAGCTCATGAATTAGCATGCTATCTCTTAGCTTTTATCAGAAAATAAAGTGTAAAACCAACATAATGGCATTGTTTGGTATGCTAAGCTAATGCCAAAACAAACAGCTACACATTTAGCATGCAGACACGGGTATGAACGTCTGGTCTACTCGTCAGCTCTTCCTTTTACCTACGGATGTTTTTACCTGCGCGTGCTTCGTTCCCAGAGCTTACTGTCAAGTGTGGCCTTCGGCTACGGCTGCGAGAACTTTGCCAAGTTCGAGGAACAAGGCATCGGCATCCAGTGGTACAACATCAGCGAGAGTCCGGAGGATGCTAAAGGCTACACCTTCGCCATCTCCATCGGCATGATGCTGCTCGACACCGTTATACACTGCATCCTCACCTGGTACATCGAGAACGTCTTTCCAGGTATTCAACTTTACCAACAGTCTGAGGCTACATTTGATGATTTTGGCTTCAGCCTCGGCGACTCCACCAGACTCGCCGTAATGCTTTTCTCATAGACTCTAATTAAAAGAACTCAGGATCGGTGCCAGGCTGTCAGAAGGACTCCTGCACCATCAGCTACTGAACTCTCTCAAGCCGAAGCCAAAATTAAAATGTGAATAATGTTCTCGGCGATTGTTCCCAGGCCAATACGGAATCCCCAGGCCGTGGTACTTCCCTTTTACCGGTTCCTATTGGTGTGGGAGGGCGACGGTGAGCGACGAAAACATCGATCTGCTCAAAGACGCCGCTGGAAATAGCGGTAAGCTGCTTTTTTTTTTATTATCCTGTTTGTACCTTTGGTGTGCAGCTGTACAGTAACCCAAGCAGTTATTATGCATACGTGAGATTCTCAACATCTTGTTGATGCTCTAGATTAAACACAAGAAGTGTAATTTAATCGCAAACAGCACCTTATTTTCTGAAGTTTAACGACAGTAACTTGCATAAAAGTTAGCATTCAGGAGAAACGTGTGATCAGTCAAAATCAGTTGGAAATCATCGACAAATCTGCAAAAATCTAATATCAAGCGTCACATTTTTTGTCTTTTAAAAAACTTCACATCAAAAAGTCATCTTTGTTAAACACTTAAAAGCCACAAAAATGTAATTTACCACAATGTAAAACTGTGGAAAACAAAAAACTACAATCTCTTGATTAATTACTAACCAGAAGATGGTAAGAGTTGGTTGTTTTTTTGTGTTTGCCAAACATATTATTTAAAAAGTTTTGTTTTTCCAGCTTTTACAAAATGTTGTTTTGCAGCATCCATAAACAATACGAATATCTTAACATGTGATGTGGGGTTTTTCGTGTTATTACTGCCTATTTTTTTGTTTAAATCTGGATTCTACCTCCACATTTCTCTGTTCATGTGCTCGCCTTTCTGCAGAATATCTGGAGAAACCGCCGCCCAACGTGACAGCAGGGGTCTCGGTGCGCAACCTCGTCAAAATCTACAAGACTGGGAAGAAGCTGGCCGTGGACGGGCTGAGCGTGGACTTCTACGAGAGCCAGATCACATCTTTCCTCGGCCACAACGGAGCCGGAAAGACCACCACGATGTGAGCCGCGTTATTATCTGTTTGTCCCATGTTTTGCCACTTGGCTCGGCGTTTGTGTAATTTCACAGGGTGGGGGTGGGAGGGAGGGCGCAACTAATCTAAATTGTACACAATGGCGACCGTACCGGAGTTAATTCGGTGGTCACCGCTTTGAAAGAGGGGGCGTCGTCTGAGAGGACATTTATCACACGGAGTCAGCTGTTGTGTTGATAGTGGGAGTTATTTAATTGCTGTTTTTAAAAAAAATAAACATAAAAATAGGTCGGAAGGGGTTTTAGGATGACAGCAAATAAGTGGAAGCCCAGTGGCCCAGAAAGTCTGAGCGACAGAGAGAGCAAGTGATGCAAGACTAAGGGCTGCAGGGAAGACGTCGGCTCTGAGCAACTGGAACCAAACAGAACAGAACAATAAGAGGAAGGACAGAGGAAGGACTCTGTCACACATTTGCACACTTTCTGTCCGTCTCACACATGCACTGCTGCAATACCGTCTGGATGGGAGCTCGTATTATTTAAAGAAAACACCCGCTTGGTGGGAGGTTTGCATATATATCCCATTGATCTGGTGTTTGTGTCCTAAGATCTTTAGTGATTAATGCAGAATTTGTCACCAAAGAATAAAAGCCAATGGAGATATGGGCTTTTTTTTTTTTTAAACAATGCTCAGTATTTGTTCTATTTTATGACGAAACGATTTGAACAAAGGATGAAATATCTCCAGACAAACATGCAAAGTCCGCATTATTCCAGAAAACTATTGCTCCATTCTTTATTTAGAGTTATTTCTTATTTGGGACACAAAAGCTAAATTCTGCAAAATATTCTGCTTCAACATTGTGAATTTATTGCATTTTCAGTCCTGGAAATTTTTAGTATTTTCACCCTCAACAACACCATCATTGCGAGGAGTCCATTTTAATGGATCAATTTCTCTCCTACAGTCATGAAATTTGGTGAAACCACCGACTAAATTGTCTCCAGCAGATACAAATGATTGAAGAGCTTCACCACAAGCCAAATGTTTCATTATTGATCTGTAAAAATGGGGAGAAAAGTGCAATTTTTTTCAAATTATGGTGCTGCTGTGGCCCCAGAAAGTCCCTGTAAGTGTATTTATATGGATTTATTCTTATTTCCTACTAGAAATACAGTCTTTTATTGACATTTCACCAACTTTTGGGGCCTCTAGCATCAGTAGAATTTGATGTGAGGTTTAAAGTTTTTGCTATTTTGACCAATTAATGACGTTGACTCATGGGTAGGAAGACGTCTATATATTGTCATTGTTTGTGCAAAGTTCCAAGCTGCTTCCACGTTTAAGTTGAACAACATATGAGGCTTTTTTCCTTTACTTAATGTTCCCAAACATACATGTAAAACCAACACTCAACACATGTAAAATAACAGCTCAATGCTGCGATAAAAGTAACCAGTTCAGTGCATCTACATTTCATCCATTTCCAGAATTCTCAAAAACCATTTCATTCGTCTCTCTTGACCCGAACTGTTGGCACCAACAGAATAAAGCCACTTGAATCACACGGCTCGTTCACTTTAACCTCGCAAGATTGCCAAAATCCAGCCGACAAGTTTCTGATGTTTTGGCCACAATGAACCCATTTTCTGAAGAGAGAGTAGCAGCAACATGTTTGCAGGAACTGACCCACAAGAAATCTATTTTTACTCCCTTAAAGTGACAAGAACTGCCTTTTTCTTATTGTAAATTAACAGCTCCTCTCCTTTATCTTCCTCTGCAGGTCGATCCTGACCGGACTCTTCCCGCCGACGTCGGGAACGGCCTTCATCAACGGATACGACATCTGCACCGACATGGACAGCATCCGCAGATATTTGGGAATGTGTCCGCAGCACAACGTCCTGTTCAACGAGTGAGCGCACTCGGCAGATTCATGCCGCCCATTAGCATAATCATGTTTTGTTTCGGCTGCGTTAAAAAAGAAAGAAGAAGAAGAAAGGGTCATTACGCTGCAGTTTAATCATATGCATAATGAGGGCTCAGTCTTGGCTTATGTTTCCCATCAACACACCATTATCCCCATTTTTTTTTCTTCTCGTTTCCGAAATGACCTTTTGTTCGCTCCGTCCGCCAAATTCCTCCTGTCGTCATTCCCCGCCATTATTCTGTTTTTCCGTTTCACCCTTTACTTCTCTCCCTCCACAAACTGATTACCTGGAAGCCCGACGCCAGCCTTACATCATAATTACAGCCGAGCACCTGCAAATTACTTTCATTAATATTAATTCCAGACAGCGAAAAGCGTCTATATTAAGTAAGGTTAAAATATTCATGCGGGGGGGGAGAAAAAAAATAAAGGCAGGCATCACGACATTTTGTGTTTCTCGTCAAGATATAATTCAAGACTTTCACTTCAGTTCGCAGGAGTTTAATTAGAGCGTTGGCAAAAATGCATTAACGTGGCACTTTTTGGTGGGGGGGTGATTAAGAGGCAGGCGTTGCCCTCGCACGTCACTCAAACGGTGTTATTTCCAACCTTTCGCAGGCTGACGGTGGAGGAGCACATCTACTTCTACGCCCGGCTGAAAGGACGCAGCCGCGACGAGGTGAAAATGGAGATGGACCAGATCATCGAGGACGTGGGCCTGCCGCACAAGCGCAAGGAACTCGCTAAGAACCTGTCAGGTGCGTCCGGGGTCCTCGCTGACTGACGTGATGTAAATTCCTCAACGAACGCCGGTAGATTATCCTTTCCATCCCTCTGCAGGCGCTCGCATCGGCTCTACCTGAGCGTCACGGGTCGTAACTCACTGTCTGGGAGGGGGGGTAGGGGGGCGCATAAGCAACTCCTACTTGATAAATCGTCCCCAGTCACGGATTGCTTGCGAGCAAAATCACTGAAATATGACTTTCAAGGTTGATCTATGCTGACATTTCCACTACATTAGCACTACATCGGATGCATTTTGAAGAGCTGGAATTATGCCGGGCAGGTGGATGTGCTCCCCCCCCGCAATCAATCACTGTGTGGCATGCAAAAGACAATAAAACATGGAAAGGTACATCCAGACATATTTATTCCGTAATCGCTTCCCAATAGTGTGTCCGTTTCCCCGCTGACGGCTCGCGTTGACGGATGGCGATGGCTGTGGAGGATTTTGCCCGAGATACCGGTTACATAATTCTGCTTGTGTCTTTCAGGCGGGATGCAGAGGAAGCTCTCCGTGGCCATCGCGTTTGTCGGCGGCTCGAAAATCGTCATCTTGGATGAACCCACGGCGGGAGTGGACCCCTACGCCCGCCGGGGAATCTGGGAGCTGCTGCTAAAGTACAAACAAGGTACGGGATCAGTGGCGAGAACCGAGACTCCACTCCGGGCTTTGAACTGTTTGTCCGACTGCCTGGAAAGTGCACGTTTGATCTCTTCAGGAAACTTTTTTTTTTTTTCCCAAAAAAACTGAGCCCAGGCTTTCAAATGTGGAGACCCGACGGGGAAACCGACCGGCCAGAATGTGTGAATTGTGCTTAAGCAGACGGAAACGGGGGACGAGTAAATCCAAGACGCTTTAATTGACGTCGCTATTTAACAGAGTCCCTAATTGTCTGCCAGATCAGTCGGCTTGTCACTCCGGGTCTTTATGTGCTCTGCGGCTGCTGGTGGCTGTAAGCAGGACGTGGACATTATAGTAACACAGTCTCTCAACACATGTCTAAATGTTTAATGTGCATTGAGTGACATCCCGCCCTCGCTGTGTCATTAGCTTCTCTCTTTCTCTAATCAAGTCCTTTCACTCCAATTGGGAGCTGGAGATAACTCCGCTCTAATGACAACCCCCACATTCTGGCTGGCTGAGTGACTCATGTTTTGTGCCTCTCTGCTCTTATTTGCACCACAGTGTTGCTAAGGTTTGTCATTAAGCAGGAGAAAAAAAAAAAAAAGCTGCAGGCAGCCTGTTTGTGTGAAAAAGCCGAGGGCTGAAATTGGACTTAATACTCTGGTTCTTCATAGCTAATTAAGTGTGCAGGTTTTTCACGCAGACAGGTTGACCACGTCGCCCCAAGTGGGTGTTGTTTTGATTAAATTCAGCGGGGCCTTATTTGGTTGGTTGCAGTTCACGCTCTGCCTCACAACTCCTCAATATACAAAGGAACACCGTGTACATGCTTTCACGCGGCCTAAAGTGCACTTTTTGAGATCAATAAGCTTGATGCATCTGGTAATAAGCAGAGAACGCTCACGAAAACGCTGAAACGTGGACGTGTCGGCGTCGGGTTTCTGCTTTTTAATGCCTCCTATTTGCCATATTTCATTAGAAAATTACCTCCGAAGGTGAAGATTTACTGTAAAAATTAGCAAATTATGAATTTTTAATTATTATCCATTACTGGAAGTTGATTAAATTACCCCTCTCATTATGTTATAAAATGGGCCTTGAGGATGATATTAATATAATGGATTTAATACATTTAGCGCGGCGCCTTCAGCCTTGTGTGTTCTCGCTGCGCTTTGCATCATTTTATGTTACTTGATTTATTGATTGCGACTGATATTTTTATCAATTTACAAGCTTCTTATTCTGGAGTCCTTAAAGGCTTTGGTTCTCCTTTTTTTTTTTTCCCTCAATAGCTCTTTATTACCACATAAATATTAACGCTGTTTTACACGGACGCACATGATACACAGCCCGACAAACAGGCAGCTAATGGGACTTGTTAAATCCAAGGATTTCTACTCTTCTGCCGGCTGAATTTCTTATTTTCAACAGCTTGCGCGAGCGTGTAGCCGCTGAAAATTAAAACACGAACGTCCTTCGAGTTGGTTTTTAGGATTTAATTAGTTGTTGCAGTTGATTCAAATCATCCTGTGGCTTTTAAAAAACACTACATGACCACAACAATGTATAATATATGATCTTAAATCCCACATTATTACCACATCAAATCTGTTATCTGAAGCCAGGTGATTCATTTATTGCATTTGGGGGGGAAAAATGTAGAATTAATAATGATTTATTATTACAAATTCATTTAAAAACAAACGTGGTGCCTGTTATTAAGCAGAATAATTGTCTCTCTTTTCCAAAAACTCACCTTGAAAGCAAATGACAACAATCCGAGGTGGATGTTTACGGCGTGTTTCTGTGCTATACATAATGCATTTCTGTTTTGTTTTTTCTCCAGGAATACAAATTAATGTAGGGTTGAGGCTAATGTTGCAACACAAATGGCTTGAAAATGTGCCACCGTTTGTTCTTCGAGATGTTGTTTTCGCAGGAACAAACCACTGAAGGCTCTTTTTTGGGGCCAAAGTGTGTTAAAAATACACAATTTTCACTTTCGGCCTCTTTAACCTTCAGCACCCTCTGCGATAATCGTCTGACTTTTAATCGCGCCAATAAACAAACCCGTGTTCGTTTTGTCGGGCTCCATCTGGTTATTATAACTCAGCGGACGGGATGTTAAAAAAAATCCATTGATCCAAATTGATCGCCACAAACAACAGTTAACGCGGTTCGGCCCGATAACTCATCTGCCAGCCGATGTGCATAATACCTGTCTGAGCCTTCCTCAACCGCTCCGAAATCCATTTCTATCAGCTTGATTTAGAGGGAAGGAAGCTAAATAACAGAACCCAGATTTCCAGCCTCACTTTGCTGCGCGCGGCGCGAGTACCGGCAATTTACCCGAACACACCCGACTCCGTTTGATATATCACTTTGTGCTGTAATGCACCACAACACACTATAAATCAGAATACCTTTGTGGGCCATCTGCAGTCCAAACACATTTATTTTTTTCTCCCAACTCACAGATGATGCAGTGCTTTTTGAATTTTTTTTTTTTCCTTCCTTCCCACTTGTAAACCACAACAAATCCCCAGGAAAATCATCTGTAAGTTTGAGCATCCCATACAAAATGAGCTGGCGCAGTCGAAAATAAACCTCCAGCAATCTCCTCCACCCTCCACCCTCCCCTCCCCCACCTCGTCTCTTCATAAGCGTAGCTTTTTCCCCCCCATATGCTAAATTGACTGGGTTGTGGGCATTCATTCAACTTGGGCATTTTGTTGGAGTTTGTATAGAGAGAGCTCCAGACTTGCTTGGCATAGCATAAGGCAGCAATACTTAACTGAGTAGGGATGGATTTAGCAGCTCAGCTGGTGGCAGGGCACAGAAAAGTGTGAGTGTGTACTTTCGGGAAAGCGGAAATAGTTGGGCAAGCAAAACGACCGCGTTGGAGTGCAGCTAATGACCTCTGAGTGCGTCCTTGTCGGGGGGATAATGCGACCTGACAGGATACAGATTTTTACCAGCTCAGTGCAAAAAACGGCCGGCGCAGCACATGACCTTTTGCAATAAACACCCTCAAATTTGGTGAAAAAGGGGCGAAAACTCTGAATGGATGAGCAAAAATGTTGCGTTATCTGATAGATGGGGATGTCCCGATTAAGTTTTTTCACCTTTGAGTCCCAATCTGGCACCCTTTTCCACATAGAACACACTTTAAGTACATGAAAGTTTGTAAAGTCAGCTGATGCGGAAAAAGTGCATTTTTGCATCACGGCTGTTCCTTAATGTTGCGTAGGTGTTTCAGAACCTTGTCGTAAAGCAAGTAGGATGCTGTCTGATATGTAGTGTTAGAGGATAGGATGTACCACGGCTAAATAACCTCTTAAAGACAGAACAAACTTGTGTCGTCTACATACATGTTAGAAAATATATCATAGATCAGCTGCAGTACCTGGTTGTGCCACCAGGTGGAGCCTGTTACTGTTTGATACCGTAGTTGTCAGCGTAATGGTGTGGATGCTCGTCACTGTGATTCTGCTATTGGGGGGAAAAACACTCCAGATTGTTTTTATTTCTTTTGGGATTGTTGTGGTGGAACATTTGCGGGAGATTAAAGCAGATAATCCAGCAAGAAAACATAGCCAAACTGCCTTCATGCTCGATCCAAATCCTGTGAAAGACTTGAAAGTTTAAGTTGCTGGCCCCGAGGTTCTTGCAGCGTCGTGGACTTTTAAAACTTTAGCACGAAGATAGTGGAAGGTAGGGACAAAACTGACTAAAATAAGGGCACAATGACAGATTTATACCTGAATTCTGAGCATTGTGGGGGTTTAGCTAGCAACAGGCACCATGACAACGACTTCTGTGGTGCTTAATGACCTCTAGACAGGATCTACAATCCAGTAGTTTAAGTTTTTGATGCCCAAATCATGCACCTGCAGACTAAACTAGCAACATCAGCACAGGACAAATTAAATGTGTTCAGTTTGTATGATTAAATTTAATTGATAACGCTGCCAATTATCAACTTAAGTGTATTATTAGAAATTTGCATACTTAGTATACTGACTTACTCAGACTTATGGATAGCAGTCGTCTCGGGACATGCCCATTAGAAGATCTTGAGATATTTATCAGTAGGCTGTGAAAACTATTGGTGCTACAGGGGAGGGAAAAAAAAAAGAAAAAAGAAATGAGGCAATTAGCATCCATCCTCTGATCACAATGGATGTCTTGAGCGAGTTTCAAAGCGATCCATTCAGTAGTTGTGGAAATATTTGAGCCTAGATAATAACTTTTGTCTCGCCATCCTCGTAGCCACACCATTAGCATGGCTAATCATCCGTCAGTAATCACCCTTTAATGGCTCTTTTGGCCTTTCCAATTTCAAACGTAATAATAAACTGTAGACAGCACAGTCTTTTCAAAGTAGCTGACTTCTAAGCAGGGCTTTTTTCTCCACACTAATAAAGGCATCAGGTTAAATGTTTTCTCCTTTAAAAACATTACAGGATCAAAAGTTAGCCCGCTAGTCTGTGATACCGTCTTTCATGCCGACTGCGGAGACATGACCACGCTGTGACTTCATTACACATCCAGTCCCTTTTTTTTTTTTCTCCCCCCCTGATTTCTGGGGTATGCGATAATTAATATGTGTTATCTGATACAGCATGATATGAAAGGACTGGAACACCTGCGAGTAATCTCACAATGTCTGCCGCAGTTGTCATTGCAATTGTGTTCGTTTTTGATGCCTCTCGAATCAAAGGACTCGGCGAACAAAAGCGAGAGCCGGAATAGAGCGTGGTCTCATGGAAACGCTGGAAAGTAGGCTTCGGGTGGCCTTTATCGTCATTTTAATTTTGTCCCAGATTCACGCCCACGCACTCTTCTGGAGTTTGCTTTGTTGCCATGCGGATAAGCAGGAGTAAAAAAAAAGAAGAAGAAAAAAACACAACACGGCGGAGTCGGCGCTGAGGAGATAAGTGAGGACCACGCAGAGACAGATTGTGATACTGGCTTGGTTTGAACAGTTGACCTGTGGCATCCTTTGAAGAGTGTTACAACAAACACTTCACAAGTGTTTCTTTTCTCTTTACATCAGCTCACACATAGACGAACCTTCACGCTCTTCCAATCTCTTTCTCTCTCGCCTCCCTTCAGACCGAACCATCATCCTGTCGACGCACCACATGGACGAGGCCGACATCTTGGGCGACCGGATTGCCATCATCTCCAACGGGAAGATGCGATGCTGCGGCTCCCCGCTCTTCCTGAAGAAATGCTTCGGCAGCGGCTACTACCTCACCCTGGTCAGGGACGGGACTGAGAAGATGGCCGCCCAGCGTAGCGGCATCATTCAGAACAAAGTCGGACGAAGGGTGAGCTAACGTGGTTTTTGCTAATCATTAGCTTTTGAACCATTGTTGACATTTTTAGCATTTTAGCTACGTGCAGATTCATAGCTGTTTTTCATGACTTTAGATTTTGGATTGTTTTCATATTAGGTATTAATTGACTCATTTAAAAGTAGTAAATTAAAGCTGCAATAAATCCTTTTTAAAACTTTCATGGATGATATGAGATCTTGGGTTGCGCAACATTTCTAATGCATACTTTTCTTTCATCATTGGAGTCCATATAAACACCTAGAACGCTTTAGTAAAAAGTTTAAATTAATTGAATTTCCTGATCCTTTTCACTAAGCTTCATGTCCAGCACTCTAGCGCCACCACCGTGTTGAAGTTGGAAGTTCGTTTATTCACAAAACTTTTGAATCAGACTTATAATTTTCAAATATTAGGTGCCGTTGGATTTCTTGCATCAAGCTGAACCCAAAGCACCTTAAAACATCAATGTCGGCCATCTTGGTTTTTCTGCCATGTTGGATTTATCAAAAATTTAAGTTGAAGGTAACAAATTTTTCGTAAAAAAATCTTTTCCAATCTTCTCCAAAATGGTCACAGATCGTCTTCAGACCAAGACCCTAAAGCGAAGCATCCATCCATCACAACCAGTCAAAATCAGCAGCCTTGTTTTAAAGACACACACAAAAAAGCAACATTCAACCACTAGATGGTGCTGTGATAGTTAAAAAATGCGATTTGCCCCATGGCCGTTGGTGTCGTTGCCTGAGAACAAGCATGTCAGGTAATTTGCTGGGAGGTCCCAAATCAGAGACATATCAACTTGTTGTTTCAACCTAAGTGATGCTATTGATGCTAAGCTAACATATCGGATTTCAAAGCAAACATCGAAAAAAACACAAAAATTTGACCAATCGTCACCAAAATGATCACAGAGCATCGTCAGACCAAGGCTCACAAAAGGTTTGCTGCATTCTGCCACTAGGGGGCACTGTGATGATCAAAGAATGTGTTTTTTACAAGATAGCGACGACTAAATGGTTTTTGCCTGTTACTTTACTTCATTCCTGTTCTTTTAATATATAGTCTTAGTGAATGCACTCAAGCGAAGTTGGAAAATCAGTTTTTACTGGCTGCGACCTGGAATAACCTGCAGAACAATCAAACGCTGGGCTTCTGTTTATCCTGAGGGCACGTCAAGGTTCCAACTTCTTCAGCTTTCACTTCTGGTTTCAGTTGATTCATTTGTTTTTAAAACTTAAAATGCTCTAATTAATGTTCTTTTTACTTTTTCAGTAGCTTTGGTTTTTAATATTTCATCCTCATCCCAGTTTCTCATTCGTGTGCCGACATCGTTTATCCTTAAACGAGCCTCCGGACGTCGACCTGCTCCGAGTTTAGACGAAGCTCCAGCGGATGAATTAAAGAAAAGCAGAGACGTGCGAACTATTCACGTCAATCTCATTTCCAATCTTCCCAAGAATTGCTCAAACGAACTCGCGTAAAAGTTATCCGAGAGATTTTTAATTTTAAAAGCAGCGTCTCTGTTTTAACACTAAACTCTCCTGAGGTTCCCCACAACAAAAAAAAAACTAAAAACCTGACGATTGGGTGTCGCTGCAAGATGCAGAAACTGATTTTCGTCACAGATTGGATGATATATTTCCATTTATCAAAGCAATTCTTGAATCGGGTGACACTTTTAAAGACTAAAATGACGAGAAATAACTATTAACATGGCTGCTTTGTTCTTTTATTGTTAATTATTTTGTCAGATATGCTCATCTTTTGCGCTAAATCTTTGCCCAGGTGACATAGAACTCAACATTTAACGTGTTCAGACCAAGCTACCATGACATCTGCTCTTGTCTTTAGTTGGTTGATATCCTACTTTTGAGACAAGTCACTCGTTCTTCTACATCACGGGTGTCCAGTCCTGGTCCTGGAGGGCCACAGTCCTGCATGTTTTAGATGTTTCCTTCTTCCAACACACCTGATTCAAGTCATCAGCTCATCATCAAGCTCTGCAGAAGCCTGATAACGATCCTGATCATTTGAATCAGGTGTGTTAGAAGAAGGGAAACATCTAAAACATGAAGGATTGTGGCCCTCCAGGACCAGGACTGGACACCCCTGCTCTACATGAAGCAAGTTTAGAACAAACTAAAATGTCAACATCGCTCAAACTCATCGCCGACAACCGTCTTCACCAACCGTGTCGTCTCCGGATGACCACGCGATCACCCCGTCCTTCCTCCGTCCCCATTGGAGCAACTTTCTAGAAACCGGCTGTAATCGGACGGGTGGGGGTCGGCTTCATATATCCACCATCTTGCCCCTCTGACACCACCCCTCTCCACTCTATTATTGAACATTGCTCCCTCTGACTTCCCCCCACTCCCCCCATAATGATCTGTGTTTAGTCTCTCCCAGCATGAGAATTGGCAAACGCCTACGTGCTGGATGATGCTAATTGTCACCGGGGAGAAGTGGGAGGAGGAGGGGGGGGGTTGATTCTCGCTTGTGCTCGCCAATGGTGCCTCGCACACTTAGTTTTAATCAATTAGAGCAAATGAACAAGATGCGCCGATGCCAGCAGGGCGAGAGCGATTACCATTTGTCTGCAGGCTCTTTGAGGTGAGCCCAGTCGTTTGTTTGAAATAAATAAATAAACACCTTTTAACGGTAGAGCCGGAGCTGCTTTTTTTTATTTTATTTGTTTTGTTTTTTTTTACCCCGCGTGACACTTTTGTAATTAATTGGAGGAGTTTGCAATTACACAGGCGATATAACGGGGGCCTGGACGGAGCTGGATGGCCCTGATCTCATTTCACTGTGATTAAACTCCCATTTAATAAATGTCATAAAGTTCTTTAAAAAAGAAAAAAGAAAAGCGAGGCTCATTCGGCCTTTTGTCTAAATTAAAACGTTATCATCGCCTCCGTGTTCGGTCTCGCGCCGATGAGATTGCGGCTTCGTATTCCGCCGCTTGTTTGCAGCTTTATTTGGAGCGATTAAGCGGGAAGTCGTCGGTCGTGTGATTAACGCGAGTCGTCGAGGAGGCGCTGTTCATCATTTCTGAGCGATAAAGCCTTTCTAATCCAATTCTGATTAACAGGAGACGGACGGGTCCTCCAGCAGCAGCAGCAGCCCAGACGAAGGAATCGGCAGCCGAACCAGCAGCGAGTCCGATCCCTCAGGTACGAACTTCGCCTCCACTCGTGGTTCACAATTAGCGCGATGTAAACCGGTACGAGCTTCTTCAAAACTGTGTAAAAACGCTCCCAAACCAGGCGAATATTACCCATAAAACTTCCCAGAACACCATTATCCCAGTGTTCTGAACACCCATTAGCTGAAACCACCATGGCAGCATCAGAGCTCCAGTAAGCGCCGCCGTGGGAGGCTTCTCAAGTCTTCTGTCTGCTGGTCGAGTGCATTTTAATGCCCCAATAAGGAGCACATGGGAATTGTTAATAAGAGGGTTAACTCCATCTCAGATCATCAGCTTGACCGTCTGCAGGAAACTTTTTCTTTTTAAACTGTTTAAAATGGTGTCTGTGAAGGTTTAGCTTCTCCAATACTTTCAGAGATAATTAATAAAAATGTAGATAATTACCTGGCTTTTATTTTGGAGGCTGTTTGAGCAACAATATGAGGAACTATTGAAGATAAAAACCTGGAATTTTTACTCTGTTTTTTCATATTTCACCTCACCCATGATCAAATTAACCTCATTAAATAGGAGTATTTATGAAATTTTGAGCTGCTCTATCAAATACTTTGAGTTATTTCTTTTTAGAAACTAACCTGTGACCCACTTTCAGCTGTTTTTTTCCTCATATTGAAATTCAAGGTAGTTTGAGCAACAATATTTCAGGATCTATTAAAGATAAAATAATTTCTCACCATGTCATTGATTCAGAGTCTGCAATATTGGACAAGTAGATCAAATAACCTCTAATTATGAGCCAATTGATATATGAAAAAAGTCATGAGAAGTTCCATCTTTGAGGTCATATTAACAAAAAATAGATGAAGCAGAATTAAACTGGTGATATTTTCTGACCCACATGAAGCTGCAGGTCACAGTAACACAAAACTAAACATACAAAATACTTTTAACATGAAATACTTGCTCCAAAAAGTGAAAATAAAGTTATTTTTGTTCCACTTTCATAACTGATTGTGTCGATATGACAGGTTATTGGTCGATAGTCTGATCCAGGAGTTTTAAAATGATTCTCCAGATCTAACTAAGACAGTAATTTAGAATATTGAGGCTGTTTTTAGTCACTTAAATTCTTTATTAGTTTCATTCCAGCATAAACAAAGTTGTGCATCCATGGCTCATTACTTTGTTCTTTCTGGTTAATAGACAAAGTCCTGGGACTTACTTAAGCTTCAGAGCTTGGGTCTAAAAATGAGAGAAGGGGCCACTGCGGATGTACCCTACGCAGAGGTCATGGGTTCAAATCCCGCTCATGGCCCTTTGCTGCAAGTCCTTCCCCCATTCTCCTCCCCCACTTACCTGTCTCTCTCTCATCTGTCCTATACATAAAAAGCAAAAAGGCAAAAAAAAACAATTTAAAAAATGAGAAATGCGGCAACTTTTAAGAGTTGCTTAATCATTCATTTCAAGTGCAAACTCTTTATTTTCATTTTTGTGAGCAAGTATTTCATATTTAAACTATTCTACATGTTTAGTTTTGTGTTATTGTGACCTGCAGCTACATGTGGTTCAGAAAACGTCACCAGTTTATCAGTTTTTTTGTCAACATGAGCTCAAAGATGGAACTTCTCGTCATCTTCTCCATCATCAGAGATCATTTGATCTACTTGTCCAATATCACAGATTCTAAATCGGCATAAAGATAATAAGATAAGAGTGAAAATCTTAGGTTTTTATCTTTAATAGTTCCTGATATTGTTGCTCAAACTGCCTGAAATTTAAATGTGCAAAAATAAACCAGCTGAAAGTGAAAGTATTCAACAAATCAGGCCCAGATTTCACAAATATCCTTGTTTACTGCTGTGAATAATTCAGAGATGGTGGAGCAGAAGTAGTTGTCAAAGTTTGCTGGTTCGAGGTGGAGTTTTGGGATCTTTGCGTGTTGATAAACTGTATTTGGGCGATAATGTATTCTGATGAATTCCTGGCAAGCGAAGCGCGACGTTGACCCACCATCGCATGAGTCACACGCCGTATTTTTAGTTCCTCCTCCAGACGACGCTTAGCGAGAAGCCAAACTCTCCCGTCGAGCGGCAGCGAGTGAAAGGTTCCCCCGAATGAAATACAAAATTTCCCAGACACGAGATTAAAATCAGATTTCTGTCCCGCAGGCCTGTGATCAGTATTTTAATTACGTCGGATCACAGCAAGTCGATGTTAAAAATGTTGAAGCTGGTGGTGATGTGCTTAAAGAGAGTTATCACCGATCCTACGGCTCCCGACCGCTCCGGTCCGCGATCAGCCGTCCTGCTGGCGCGCTCGCTGCTCTGGTTCAGTTATTGCAGGTTTAAGGTCTTTTTTTTTTTGCAGGTTTTACGCTCTCACAGCTTGTAATACTTCTTCCCATATGGCTTGATTTTCTTCCCCCCGTAGCTGTCTTCTCCATATTCATGGCTCTTCTGCTGTCGAGGTGCGTGTTTCTTAAATACACTTGGAAGAAAAATCTGACTTTTATCACGCTGATAGCCGCCTTTTAATGTCGAACCAAGTCAATGCCGGCATAAATTTACATCCACATGTTCGGTTTTGTTTGATTTGAAGCAGTTTCATTCATTTTAATTTGAGTTTTTACTATTGAGGATGGTACAAACCTGCCAAAATCTTGCCTCGACTTGAGTTTTTCTCATTTTAAACGAAGCTTTTGATCATTTTCAGCCAAACACGAGCCCAATCTGAGACGGGAAATAGGATAAAGGCGTCCGCATCACTAGCAGCGACGCCGCGCCTCGTCGTTAAACCGCAAGCCGACTTATTCCCTCAAATAATTCAGTGTGATGTGCGAAGCAGATCCGTTTACGTCTTCATAAAGCACCGGGCCAGCGGTTGTTAAGCCGCAGTAATTATGTATGAGAGGTTCTGGATCGATAATGGATGCCGGTGCGTTCTGCAACACTGTCCGGATTGATTCCCGCTAAGACCCGGCTTCAGGATGGATGAGGCGAAGGGGATGACGCCCGCTGATGTGTTGCACTGTTTTTAAATGTCACTGTCATTGAAATATTGCTTCTTTTTTTAAATTTTTCCTCTGTTTGTGTGTCCGTGCTACAGATGTGGCGGCAGTGGGCGAGCTGGTGCGTCGCCACGTCCCCGGGGCGGTTTTCCTGGAGAGCATCGGCCAGGAGATCACCTACATCCTGCCCTACGCCGGAGCCAAAGACGGCACCTTCGCGCTGCTCTTCCAGGAGCTGGACGGGGCCATGAAGGACCTCGGCCTGACCAGCTACGGCATCTCCGACACCACGCTGGAGGAGGTGAGGCCGCCGCACGCCGACGAGCAGGAGAAACAACTTTCTGCTTCTCGTCTCTTCTCGTGCTGTAAATTCACTTTACATCACTTTGTTTGGCTTCAGCTCGGAGCCGCGGGAGTCGAGAATCAATCATTTTTCCTCAGATTCAAGTATTGATTTTTCTTTTTTCTTTCCCGCCACGTTGATGATGAAAGTCGTGCCTGATTCCAGAACGAGATCGTTTTAAACGAAGCAGCGTCCACAAAAGTAGCTTTAATCGCCAATAATATTGAAGAAAATCCACATTTCTGCTGCTTGCATCACGTTTACGTCGAAGATTTTTATGTTAATTCGTCACAATGACATAAAACACCTCTTAGCTTAAAGTTACAGGAATTTATATGTCAAACAAAAAAGAATAAAGAAAATTACTCACATTTCCTCACAAGCATTGCACAAAAGTTAAATTAGCTTCCATTTAAAGTGAAGAAAATCCTAATTTCTGGTGCTGGCATCACGTTTATGTCGTAGACTTTTATGTTAATAATGTTTTAAGCTGCAGTTTCAGGACTTTATATGTTAAAGAAAACAAGGATAATGCAGAAAACTACACACAAGTTTTGCACAAAAATGTTTTCAATCAGCATTAACATTATAAAATATCCACATTTCTGCTGCTTGCATCAAATTTATGTTGTAGATTTTTATGTTCATTGGTCATAATGACGTAAAACACCATTGTACTTCAAGTTGCAGGACTTAATATCTCAAAGAAAATAAGAAAATGTTGAAAATTACACACATTTTCCTCACAAGCATTACATAAAAGTGGAAATAATCTCCATTAAAATTCAAGAAAATCCACATTTCTGCTGCTTGCATCACGTTTACGTCGTAGATTTTTATGTTAATTAGTCAAAATGACATAAAACACCATTTAAGCTGCAGTTAAGTTGAGTTGCAGGACTTCATATTTTAAAGAAAATAAGAGTAATGCAGAAGATTACACACAAGCATTGTACAAAAGTGTTTCCTGATTCTAAAACGAGATCGTTTAAACAAAGCAGCATCTACAAAAGTAGCCTTAATCGACATCAATATTATAAAAAATCCACATTTCTGCTGCTTGCATCACGTGTATGTCGTAGATTTAACGTTAATTCATCACAATGACATTTTAACCTAAAGTTTCACTCTTAATATCTTAAAGAAAATAAGAATAACACAGTGAACTCCAGACGTTTCCCTCTGAGGCGTTGCCCTGCGAGCAGCAGTGACGTCCGTGGGCTGGTTGCCGTCACACATGCGGCTCTGTTTCCACCAAACCGGCGACTCGTTGCTGTACGTCGGCCGAGCGGAGCCTCGTCCTGGATCATAAAGCTGAGCGACTGCTGGCTGATGCTCGTCATGTAGCTCAGACGTGCGTTAGACGCTCGCGGCCTGCAGGCCACGTGAATAATTCCTTTTGAATTTGCTAAAAATAAAAAAAAGCGGTTATTCTGTCCGTCCGTGTCTCCGTTTGAAGTCCGGATAGACTCCAGTCTATTACGCAGAGCTAATAAACAGCAGATAGGATGAACAATCAGGGAAATAACTTAAATAATAACGTTTAGTGAGTTTTTTTTACCTGTATTGGAGCTTTTGATGCTGTCAGACTTTATACAACCTTTTTATTTCACGGGTCAGTGTCGGAAAACGCTGAGATTTATTCAATCCGACACCTGGTTTGAATTAAATAAAATCGAGGAGGCAGCTTGGCAGGTGTAAAGGTGAGGGTCTTTGAATGCACCACCGACCCTCCTGGAGTTTGTTAAATGCTGCAACTTGCATTTTTACCTGCTTGTGAGTTCATAATGTGGCGGCAGACGCTCACACACGATCAGTAATCACGTCTTCATCTGTTTGTTTTGCAGATTTTCCTGAAGGTGGCAGAAGACAGCGGCGCCGACGCAGAGATATCGAGTAAGAGAATAATTCTGCTTCAAGCCTTAAAGGGTCATTCCGTAAAATATCCTCCAACGGTTTTTACTCTACAGTCACTTTAGTAGATTTAATGAAGCAAAGTTTTACCGTCATGCTGTGATTATTTTCAGACCCTTAAACCACATGAGGTGGCTCTAAATTTAAATTTGCATGACTTTTCCCATCATCTTTAACCCATATAACTTCATAAATGCAGCACATAGACACAAATCAGTCAGTTTGACAGTGAAAATTTGCAGGAAAAAGTTCTCATCTGACCTCCTCAGACGCTTATTGTTAAGGTTAGGATTAAACTTAACAACTGAAGTAAATAAAACGAAGCCGTATGAAGTTTTACCTTCATCCTGTGAATGTTTCCACAGTTCCAGGCCCTTGAACCGCATGTGGGATGAAGTTTTAAGCTTTTTAACATGTTTTCACGTATTTCCGATCCTCAGAACTTTAAAATTACAGCAGACGAACACATGAACCTTTCAGGGCTGATGAACACATTTAAACTGACACCAGATCAGTTTTACATCCGTCCAGGTGTCACAGTCTAAACTCTGAGTCTCATTTTGTGTTTATTTTCTCTATAACTAACTTTGATTATGGGATGTATGTGCTGACAAATCACCAGAGAAGACTGTAAAAAGTGCATTCTGGGTAAACTTTCAAGCGTGACAGTGGTTTGTCAGGATCAGTTCTATCATCATGTGACACCAGAATCATCCAATAGACATGATTAGTTTATAATATAGGCGTATTTTAACATCATAACTCATGATATTGATGCTCAAAGTCGGTTATGGGGGAAATTTTTGTTGTAGTTTTTACCAGAGCTTAAATTTCATTCTCATCCTCGCAAACTTCACGCGTCTGTTTCCTGTCTTGGTGAAGTTTTGAGGCTTAGAAATGCCAAAAATCCACATTTTTGACCCACTTCTATGCACTTTAAGGGCCTTTAACTCTAGTATTTAATCATAGTATGAACGTAAAACTTTGCAGAGCGACTGTACGATAAAAACCAGCTGATTCTGATGCAGCTAGGTGGGTACTTGTTGCACATTTAGCTGATTATTAAATGACGATAGTCTTGATGGATTCGTAGTTTTTCCACTTTTTCTCTCGTAGTTTAACGACGGGAACATGCAGCACAAAGAAAAGCCTTGAGAATGATTTTTGGACACTTCTGCGTTGACTTTAGCATTTAGCTTGTTGCTTTGTCCTGCTGGTTTTTATGCTACATAGAAGGAAGGATGACAATCAACAGCTGAAGCAGACGGACAAAATAAAAACCAAACATTTAATGCTTCTCAGACATCACCTCCCAAACTGCATCCAAGTCAGTACGAGTCACTCTTATGGCAGTGAAGGTGGTTTATCGTGGACTGGCTTCGGTTTGAATCCTGACTTCCTGAAGCACCTGGCTTCCTGCTGCTTCTTCTTGTTTTTTACGGGGAATAATGTGGCGCCTTGCAGGGCCAGGTTCTTATTGTTATTTATAACCCTAAATTGGGTCAGGCCAGGAGAAAAAAAACACACAACACAACATATCTTATTTGTATTCCCACAGCAACAAAGGAGCTGCTGGTGAGAGGAAAGAGCGAATCCAGGAGGAGGAGGAGCAGCAGCAGCAGCATCGCCAGCGCCCGAACCAAAGCCCAGCAAACCAACGGAGTGACGACGGGCAAGTCCCCTCCACGGGCCTCCTGATTACTGCCTAACTATCAAACACTGGTAATTAACAACACAGAAGTGTTAATATTTACGGCTCTCTTTCTGCTTCTCGTGCAGATCTGAAGGAAAAGTTCACGAGTAAAGTGGAAGGTAGGTGTGCTTCGTTCATTCACGTCCACTCTGAGTGTCTCACCTCAGTGGCCTTTTTGAAAAGAGCGAATAAACAAGAGCTCAAGTCAGTTTCCTTCCTGCGCCTACATGATCTCACCTGGCTTTTCACCTTTTCAATTTTTCCTTCCTGGAAATAAAAGAAAAGGTTTTCAATCAGAACTGACTTTATCGTCATAACAAGAAGCGAGCTCTTTGTTTGTCGCTCTTTTCCTCCCAAGTTGAACCCAAACAAGTTTAAACATGGTATATAAATATTGTTTCCCGTCCCCCCCTCCAGACGTGAAGGCGAGCGACAGCCTGAGCGGCCGGGGCTCCACCGTCATCACCGGCTGGAAGCTGATCAGGAGGCAGTTCCTGGCGCTCTTCATCAAGCGCTTCCACCACGCCCGCAGGAGCCGCAAGGGCATCATCGCCCAGGTAACCGCCTCCGGGTGTCATGGTGACGGGTCCAGGGGTTGTGCCGGTTTGGGCGGGGCGGGAGGATCGAGGCGGCTCGAGTACACGCTGGCTCTCGAGATCAGCTAATGACTCGTATGACGGAGCTCGTTTAAAAGTCAGCGGTTCAGGAGTTTGAGTTGTTGGTGTTTAGTTTCAATCAGCGACTTGCTGGGACCAGAAGAGTGTCGATAACCAGAAACTCACATCAGCACTTTGTTGTGTTTTTATTTTGCACTGTTTTTTATCAACAGCAGGATTTTTTTTTTAACAATTTAATTTAATTTTATAGCATTTCACCATGATTTTAAAATTTATTTTTCTATATTTTTTTGCAATCTGTGACAGTAGAATTACACAACTTTAATGTAATTAAATCAGATTTAAAAAATCCTTATTCTACAAATATTTGCCGATATTAAACTGCAAACAAATGTATTGTTTTACAATGTTTAAAATTACACTTTTACCGTCTTTAAATCAGGTAAATAAATCAGATATATACGGATATATTATAATATATACAGATATTTGCCGCTGTTTAAAAAGAAAATGTTTTTTTTTTTTAGCATTGAAGTATTCAGGAGTTTTTTGCTGGACAGATTTTTACAGTATTTTGCAGATTTTATTTCTTTATTTTTTTAATGTAGGAAGCTATTAAGTCAACACAACTCTTCTAATTAAATCAGTTGTTTTGCATATTTTTGTCACCTCTAAGTTCTATCTGCTCTATAATAATTTGATTAGGTTCTTATTCTTAGTTTTATTATTATAATTTGTGAGATCATTTTCCCTCATTGTCGACTCTCAGCTTTTGAATTAAAAGCTGTTCAGTCCGATATTTAACATAAATCTTTTTTTTAACTTGAGGACTCTTTGGCTCCAAGTGCTGCAGAACCAACGGCCTCGACTCGGTTTAATAAACGAGTTCGTGTCGATTCCGAAGGGTTCTGTTTCCTCGGTTCCTCCTGATCTCTCTGATTGGCAGCCGAGCGCCAAAGTGACACCCGCCATTTGTTTCCCGCTCCTCATCCCGCCGCCGCGCTAATCATGCGCCTTCATTAGCCGCGCGATAAATGCGACGGCGCGACAATTACGCCGATGACAGACCGCTATTAGCTTATTAGGTGCGTGTCTTTATTATTTTGCTGCTCGTAAACTTAATTCCAGAAGTCAAAACTAATAAACGGGCTTAATTTAAACGAGTCAAAACCAATTTTGCTGAGCAGCAATTTTCAAGGTGCTTAAATGGATTAGTTTCTTTTTAACTTCGACTTCTGAAAAGCGTCTCGAGTCGTATCGACAGAGCGTCTGAGGACGTAAACATGGCGTATCGGTGGGAAGCTGAGGAGCCACGGCGAGCGGCAGGAACAACCTTTGCGAGGCTCCTCTTGTAATTTGCTGCAGCGCCGGGCCCCCATTAGTCACTGTCAATCCGGGACGTCCCTCTTTAGCGAGGACGGCGAGCGGGATGGGAGGATAAAGTGTACGTACCAGGATGCGCATTGTCTGCAAGGGCACGCCTCCCACCTCTTCCTCCGCCGCGCTCATTTGGCTAAAGGTTTTCTTTTCTCGTCCCCCTCCGTCGTGTCAACAGCTCCCATTGTCGGCAGATATGATTGTGCGGCGCCGTAATCTCCTCGCATACAAGCGGTTAGAGGGAATATAAAGGAGATTAGGACGCCAAACACAAAGGCGGTGATTTATGGGGCTGGAAGTTGGGGACCGGCGAGTCTTGGCAACGTCGGAGAGCCGCCGGTATCTGATGAGTGCCAACGTTTGAAGGAAGAGCTGCTGATGTCAAAAGGTTAAACAGACGGCTTCACACATCGTTCCTCGATTATTTGTTAAATTACACTTAATGTGTAGTAACAGCACAGAAATATATGCATATATATGGACATTTACATGCTGAGTAGAAGAAAAATGGCAAAATGGTAAATATTATCCACTTCAAAAATCTGTTTTTAAATGAGGCAAATAGATGATTATTTTGCAGATATTCACTATTATTTGAAAGAAGAAAAAAAGAATGCTAAGTATTAAAAAATGGTAAATAATAGTGAAAACAAAACAAAAAAAGTCACAATAAAGGTCTACACTGTAAATAATAATAATATAAAAGAATATGTATATTTTTCTTCTAACAAATATTCTGTTTTACAAAATTTAAATGAGCTTCAACTTGCTTCAAATGTCTTTGAAATCACTTCATGCTTCAGATTTCGATTAAAAATGATCCAAAAATCTGTTGATTAGTGTCAGCAAATTCTGTAAAAAACATAAAATTTCCTTCTCTTTGGTGCAAACATGATGCCAGTTGGGTTTCAGCTCTGATTAACAGTCACATGTGTAAAATTCAGGGAGTTTTCGGCTGAACTGTAGGCAGTGTTTAGTTCACATGGAGCCCAGTGGAGACAAATAAATAGTTAAATATCAAAATATCTTTCCAGTACTTACAAATTAGCTGTTTTACTCTGTGTGACAGTAAAATTAAACCATTTTACTGTATTTACATCAGCAGAATATCGTGAATTTACCGATATTTGTGGTTATTTTCACCATTTTCCAGTTTTCTACAGTTTTTTAAACATCATTTTTGGCCAAATTTTCAGAGTTTTTGATTGATTTTTTTATTTTTTATTTCAAAACGTGGGAAACTATCAATACAGTGATCCATAAAATATGAAATTCTGACAGCGGTTGCTCGTAGGGGATCCAGGGAGCCCTTGGATTTCTATTTCTAGGTTTAGGACAGGCAGTCTAAACCTTGGCAGCGTCATCGGGGAGTTGTTGGTGGTGTTTCGGTGGACGAGTTTAAAGGTTGAGGTGTTTGGAGAGTCGCTGCATCGTTCATTTGATCATTTAAACACCACTGAGGGGAGCATCTGTAAGAATATCAGCTTTAACAAATCAAATCAGACGAATGATTGCTGAGGAAACAACCTCAATCTAACGAGGCGTTGGACTCTCATGTTGGGGTGTTTTCAGCCGTCGCTCCTCGTCGTTTAAACTCGATGAACTTCCTGCTTTTGTTCGTGGCAGCGCGTTGGCTTTGTGAGCCTAACGACTTCACAGTTCTTATATTTTTGCACATTTCCCCTCAATGCAGCCGTCACCTGCAATTACCGCAGAGCCGGAGAGCAACAGGACGGCTTCTCTCTTTATCTTTCCTCCTCGGCGCAGTAAATTCAGGATTTTTTCAATTGCAGCATCTTGAATTGGCCTCGGCCTGCAATTAATCAAACGTACGCAAACCTCCCCTTTGCTGGGCGAGCGCGGCCCGACCTGCGAGTGATTAAACAGCAAAGATATCGTTTTTTCCTTCTCCTTCCTCCTTCCCCCCGCTGACCTTTTTGTCGGCTCTAACAATGTAATGAAAAGAGAATTACATGATGAAGGAAAGAGGATTGGATTGTGGAGAGAGGAGGAGGAGGAGGAGGACTGTTGGGGTTTTAGCGTCGGTTCAAAAAAAAAAAAAAAACACACACAAAAGACGAGAGAACGGCGAGAAACTAATTATACGTGAGTGGCCGGATGACGGTGGAAGTGTTTAATCAGACTCGTAAAGCGGCAGAAGAGCCGCGGCGTGTTGGCCGATTAACGTCGCCTCCACCTTATTGTCGTTTTTGCATTTTTAATGAGTGCTGCGGTGGTTAAACACGCGTCGCCCGGACAGGCGTCGTCAACACGTTTAGTTTTTTATGTTTTAAAGGAGGCCAGCTGTGTTTTTATCCCTCGTAACCGTCACTGTAACGTAACAGCGGTCGTAAAGTCAATCCAGCTTGTTTCTG
>NW_007578379.1:368821-371974 GCF_000690725.1 Stegastes partitus | reverse complement strand
AGGTAACGCCGTCAACAAACACGATACATGTGGCGTTTAACTCGGCTCACGATGGATTTGAAGTTTTAAGATGTTCATCAGAAGTTCAACAGCTTCGGATTTGTTGCTTATGAGGTGCAAAAGTCATGTTATTATTTTAAAAAGTTTCACAATTGAGCCATTTTCTTCCAAAAACTGTAAAAACAGACACTTATCATGTTCGACTTTCAATTTCATCTGGAAAACGAACCAAATCTGAGCTTAAAAGTGTGACATTTCTTTAAAATCCGTTTTTTTTACGTGTTACTTGAAACCCTCTTAAACTAAAATCCACCAGCAGGTTGGGAATGCATGTCGTTGTTTTTTAAAAATACCATAATTTTGCCGTTTACTGGAGCCAAAAACTGTAAAAACAGACACAAATTTGCTCGATTTTTTAACTTATCATGTGTGACTTTCAGTTTCATCTGAGAAACAAACCAAATCTGAGCATAAAGTCCTGATATTTTATTAAAATCACTTTATTTTACAGGTTGCTTTTACCCTCTGATCCCAAAATCTGCTGACAGGTTCAAAAGACGTCCTTTTTTTATTAAATAAATCACAATTTTGCTGTTTTTCTGAGACAAAAACTGTAAAAAAGTGTGAAAGCAGACACAAATTTTAACGATTTTTTAAACTTATAATGTGTGACTTTCAGTTTCATCTGGAAAACAAACCAAATCAGAGCTTAAAACTGCGACATTTCTTTAAAATCCTTTTGTTTTACGTGTTACTTTTACCCTTTGAACCCAAAATCCACCGGCAGGTTCAAAAGACATCTTTTTTTATTTTTTAAAAAATCACAATTTTGCTTTTTTTCTGAACCAAAAAACTTCTTGACTTTTAGTTTCGTCTGCGAAACAAATCAAATCTGATTTAAAAATTGCGATATTTTATTAAAATGGCTTTAATCTGAATGTTTAATTTAATAATTAACAAAAAATCAACCAATTAGTCAAACCAAATTCCGTAAAAATCTAAAATTGTGCTGCTCTTTGGTGCAACTTTGAAGCCAATGTTGACTTCTCTGCAACCAACAAGTCACATAAGTAAAAATCAGGGACTTCTCGGTTGAACTGCAGGCAGTGTTCAAACGGAGCAGAGACTAATTATGGTTCATATTTGACAGTTAAACATCAACATCATGGAATGTCACCTTTTTTTTTTCACCTGCGGACACTTTAATCCATATTAAATTGAAGTTGCCGTTTCTATAAAGTGCAGGTCTTTATCATACGGTGACCAATGAGCCCAGAGGGAGCATTAAAAAAAAACACCTCAGAGTTTAATACCCACACTGCTGAGTCATGAAACACGACGGCAGCTCCAGTAACTGTTTTTAAAAGCAGAGTCGACGTGAGCTTNAGATAAAACCAACGCGCTGCTGCTCTTCTACCTTCACAGGTGAACCAAAGTCAGGCTGGAAATTATGTTTTTTTATTTAAATCACTTCATTCTGCTTGTCTCGTTTTAAAAATTCAGAAAAAATCAACTGTTTACTTTCTATAGTTTGTGTAAAAACTAAAAAATTCTGCGTTCTTCTGCTCAACCGTGAAGCCGTTGTTGATTCAGCTGCGACCGAAACTGACAAGACAAAAAATTCATGGACTTCTCGGCTGAACTGCAGGCTGTGCTTCTAGTCGTTTTTCTGTCAGTGTCACATCAAAACGGCTACTAAATGAATCCAGCTTGTTTCTGCAGATTAAACAACCAAACTGCTGCATTTTCATCTTCACAAATGAACCAAATTCAAGCATAAAATTATATATTTTTTGATTTAAATCACTCCATTCTACTTGTCTCATTTAAAAAAAAATAGCAAAAAATCAACCGTTTGCTTTCTATAGATTCTGTAAAAATAAAAAATTTCTGCGTTCTTCTGCTCAACCGTGAAGCCGTTGTTGATTCAGATGGAACCAACGACCGAGTGACAAAAATTCGGCGACTTCTCGGCTGAACTGCAGCTGTGTTTATAGTCGATTTGTATTTTTCTGTAACTGTAACATAACATTGGCCATAAAATGAATCCAGCTTGTTTCCACTGATGTGGTTTCATTCATCCTGCTGCATCTTTACCTCTACGGTTCGCTCAGAACACCTGTGACTGTCGGTTTCGTCGGTAAAATGAATCCAAATCCAAGCTTACAAAGGTGATATTTTATTGAAAATCATTTTATTCTACGCGTCTCATTTGAAAATTCAAAAGAAATAAACTGGTTCCTCCAAGTAGGTTCTGTAAAATAGAATAAATTCTGCAAATCCAAACAGTTGATGGAAAAAAAAGTTTTTTGACTGAACTGCAGTTTGTGTTTATTGTCGATTTTGCATTTTTTTAAGCACCATAATGAGATCAACTTTAATTTTAGCCGTCATAGCTGTGTCACAGTGACATAAACTCAATCCCGCTTGTTTTCACAGATCAAATTTCCAACAAACTGCTGCATTTTTGCGTCTATGATTAACTCGAGAACCAAATCTAAGCTCAGAATTGTGATTTTTCTATTAAATCATTAAGCAGATTATGCAGAAAATAAGCCCTTTGCTCTCTCCAGATTCTGTAAAAACAAAAGCTTAAACGCTTATTAGCTCAATCACAAAGCTACTAGTGACTCAACTGCAGCCAGGGACTTTTCAGCTGAACTGCAGGAAGTGTTTATTGTAGTTCATTAGCTCATACTAAGGCCAGCTGTAATTTCATCCCTCATAACTGTTACTCTAGCATTACAGTGGTCATAAAATGAATCCAGCTTGTTTCCAAGGATTAAATTTCCAACATGCTGCTGCATTTTTGCCTCCAGGATTCACTGAAGAACCAAATCCAAGCTCAGAATTGTGATATTTCAAGTCTTATTATTAAAATTTGCAAAAAAAAATTAAACCATCTGCTCAAACCAGAATCTGTAAAATGAAAAATGTGGTGAATCTGCTGCGACCAACCATCACCTGACAACAATGTGGGACTCCTCGGCTGAACTGCAGGCAGTGTTGTGGCATTATTTTAGCATGTAACGCCATTAGAGAGGCTCTGGAGGGGATGGAATTAATCAGATTTCATCAGTTTGAGTGCTGGACTTAGTTAAACATGCATCTGTATCACTTCTACAGGCATCCATGAGTTTGTTTTTATCTTAT
>NW_007578379.1:360854-367273 GCF_000690725.1 Stegastes partitus | reverse complement strand
CTGCTGAGTCATGAAACACGACGGCAGCTCCAGTAACTGTTTTTAAAAGCAGAGTCGACGTGAGCTTTACAGGGAAGACGCCTCCAACGAGTGACCTTTAGCTGCGTGAATAATTTAAAGGAGCGGCCGATCGTCGAGTCGACGAACAACAGACTGCAGCCCTGTTGGAAAGTTTGAACTTCAAAGGCGCAGAATCAAAGAGAAGCGATGTCGTACAACTGCGCTCGCTGCTTTGTTGGCAGGAGAGCCTGCTGCGGTCATCAGCCTGGACTCGGTGCTGAACAAACCTCCTCTATCTCAACATGTGAAGTGCAGCGCTTCATAATAAACAGCTAGAAGGGAAACATTCTCCTCACACGTGCTGCCGTGTGTGACATTTATTTGTACGATTGCTGACAGGAATTATTGTCGTGTGCGATTCCGGGGCTGAAGCATCTCCATGTTCACGGCGCCGAACCTGGAAATTGCTGCATCGCGACCCGTCTGTGTGCGTAACAACAGAACCGCTGTAAACATCGCGTCGCATTTCTAACGCGCGGCAGCGGCGGCGTCTGTCCAAGTCGTCAAACTAATCTCGACGCCGTATTCATGCCGCTGTCGCTGCTTATCCAGTCTGCAGGTATTTCATTTCCCCTGCAAGCACTTTGTAGAAATTCACTGTGAGCGCGTCAGGACACAATAAGAGCAGCCAAACTGGTTTATCCAGATGGAATCTAGAGTCGCTGCTCACGGCGTCCTGGCACGCGTTGGTTTGGTGTCATGTCGTATAAACTCTGTAGATTGGAGTCTTTTAGAACTACAGCAAATATATAAGTACTAGCAAATACATGTACTATAGATCCCTGTTTGCCTTCACCCTGAGAGATCTGGGCCTGGTTTTGAACGTCACTGATATGATCCAAATCTTATTTTTTCACTTCAACCAACTATATTAACAATTTGGGCTCAAAAATTCACAAGAAATATAAAATCTGATTTGAAAACTGTATAATTTATGACAATTAAAACCACAAATGTGCTGAACGAAGCATTTTAAAAGTTGAAAATGTAACCGGAAGTCACAGATATGAACATGAAAAGGTCAATTTGATATGAAAATCTAACTAAAGACAAATGTTTGAGACTATATACAAACCAGGTGAGGCTTTTTTTTATCGATGCCACTCCTGGAAATAGTTTCCGTCCAGAATGAGGCAGACAGCCACATTCTTTCACTTTCGTTTTGTAAAACGGCAAAAAAAGAGACCAAAATGTTGAAAGAAATGTGACATTTTACGTGTTTTTCACGCACATTCATAACATCATACATCCAGTGTTATGTGATCTATAAAACTGGGTGAGAGTTTAAAGTCTTTGGAGTGACATCACCGTACGTGAGCTTGTTTTTCTGCCGTGACGTCTCGATACTGTCGGATGATTATATCACATGATGGCGGACCTCTAAGGATGGAACATATTCAGGGCTCATTAAGCGTGACAGAAATCTCTGTCATGGTTTCCTCCTACATGCTGTCAGCTTGTCGTAATGCTGAAGTGTAAAGCTAATACCCCTCAGTTATCCAGTCCAGCAGATGGTGCAACAAATAAATAAATGCGTCTCTCAAAGTGCAACCTCCTTTATATTTTGGGGTATAGGTAACCTGTTCTGGTCGATTCCAGCTCGTCTTAAATACACGAGCTCTGGTCTGACGTCATTGGGCGTCACGGAAATCGAATTGCGCTCCTTTCTTTCAAAGCCAACCCCTCAGTTATCCAATCTTGTAAATGGCGTGTCACAATTAACACACAGATGTTACAAATCCTAGAGATGCGATCCTAAAAATTTCCTCTGCAATGGAGGTAAACACAGTTCTAGTCGATCACAGTTTGTCGTAAGCACATGAGCTTTGGTCGGAGGTCGTTAAGCTTCACAAAAGTCTCTGTCATGGTGCCCCTTTGCTAGCTTAACCCCCACAGTGCCCTCTGCTCAAACAGCTAAAGGCTCCACCTGGTGGAGCAACCAGGTACTGCAGCTGATCGACAATAGATTTTCTGACATGCATATAGAGAAAACAGTTTCCTCCATCGTGTGGCACTTGTGGAACCAGAGTACAAACTACTTTTTCCACGCTACATGTCAGACGTTGTCCTGCTGGAGCTTTACGACAAGGTTTGCGACCACCTACGTAACATTAAGGAGGAGTTCGGATACAGATTTTATTTTATTTTAAAGCATTGTGGAGCTGTTTACTTGTCAAGTGTATAAATTAGATTGATTTTACTAAACTTTAATGTACTTAAAGTGTGTTTTATCTCAGAAAACATCATCAGATTGGGAAAATTAAATACCTCTGATTATATTGAGAGCAAAAACAAATGCTTTATGTAAGTATTATATTTAATTTAACGAGCTCGTTGTTCCCTCCTTCGTCTAGTCCGACTAATTTACTAATTCTGCTTTTGTTCGTCGTGTTTATTCAGCTACAGTTTTGGCGTAACACAAGCGTGCAGCTGCAGTAATTCATTATTTAAAAAACTCACCAACGGATTTATGTTTTTTTCACGCTCTAACCGAATTCTCCTTGAAGTTTAAAGCCGGAGCAACGACGTTATTACGAACCGAAGGAGTCGACGCGCGCTCGAGGCCGCTTGTGGCCTAATAAGCGTTTTTTAATACCTTGAAAAATCGCAGTCTTTCAGGAGATCCACTCGCACTGTGAGCTAATCTGGGTTTTAAAAGTAAGACAAATAAAACCGCAACAGTTTCCTTCCTTGATCCACACGCTCATGCACAGCAGCTTTTTTTTTTTTCCACTCTCTCTCTCTCTCCGTCTCCTTCTGCTGAAACATTTAAATGCGATTGTGCCTCTCTCCATGGTGCTGAAACGCGCTGCCTTTTTTCTCTGCACAGTTCATTCAAGTCTCTTTCCGCGGTGCTGAAACCCTCCAAACCCGATCTATAGGCCTCAGTCGCTCTCAGCATCAAGCAGCCGCAGCTTGAACACCGAGGCGCTGTATAGAAACAGAGGAAACTGTGACCTTTGGTGACACCAAAACGCTAAAACAACATGGTTTTTTTTGGAATAACTTACAATACAATAGAGTACATTCAGGCAGGAGCACAATCTCGGCTGTCGAGCGAGAGTTCAAGACTCTTTCAGGAGTTTTTCAAACCTGCCTCTGAATGGATTTAACTGTGATTGTCGTGTCGTCAACTGTTCAAAGTGCACTTTTATTAGCTGTAGATTTTTTTTAAACCCCGCACTCGATAATGACTTTAAGTACCGAGCCTTTCCCTCTCAAAAGTTCAATCAAAGCAGCATTGTTCCACTCCGAGAGCTCACAAACGCCCATTTTTAGCTGATTGAAGATAATGATTAACCTAATTCACAAGTTCAGGCTCGCTAAAGTAATCATACAGTCTTGAGTTTTCAGTTTCTGGTTTTCTCTTTAAATGGAAGCGGCTCTTGTTGGTTTTAGCCTTCAAAGAGCTCGTTTCTGCGTTACCACGTCGCCTCCGTTTGACTTTCCTCTGATAGCGTCTCGGCCCTCCCATGTTTCATTTTGACTCGGTGAACTGTTCATTAGTTCCACCGCGTATGTGTGTGTGTGTGTGTCTGTGCACGAGTCCTCGTTTTGGAACCGTCCGATAGTTTTTATTATCTTGAATAACATGGTAACCCAGCCATTGTTAATTGCAAAACAGATGGCTGCACATAATCCATTTTTACAATCGGACCGCTTCAATTGCGCTCGCCGGTGGCCGAGCAGATGACCGAGTGACCTTCACGGAGACGCCTCTAAATGAGACAATGAACAGTGTATTAATCCGAACGGCTGGCTGGGCCGCGGCCACCGCTGGCAGGAAGCCATCGGGGTCTTTATGAAACGCTGTGTTTTAACTCCCACAGCACCCTGAAGATAAAGGCCAGGGTGTGTGTGTGTGTGGCGGGTAATGAGAATGAAATTGGAATGGGAAGATTGTTTAACGGAGATACGTACGCCCAATCCTTGGGAGCGTCACCGTGCGGTCAGCGGGTTTGTGTTTTGACAGAAAACAGGTGGATAATGATTTTCCTCTCGGCCTTGATTAAGCCCGAGCGTTTGCTCAAAGCGCACCACGTCCGATCCCCCGGTGTACAGTGTCTTCATTTCCTTTCGGGCCTCCTTGGATGTCGAGATATGTTTAAAATTAATGATCGGCCGCACTCCTGCGCTCTGCCATTGTGGTGGGGGAGCAGATTGGACGACGTGTAAAGTCTTAATCAATTATGCCGAGAGACAGATTAGAGGACTGTTGAAATCCAACCTGATTGTGATGGGAAATAGATTAGAGAGCTAATTGTGACGTGTCTTTGTGCTGCACATATAATGACAGAGCCCACTCACAGCGTGAAGGCGATTTCAGACCTCTGCTTTTAAATAATTGACTCGCCGACGCTCTTCTCTTTGCAGATTTCATGATCTCAGCACGCGATCCGAAAGATAATTGTTTGCAAATGTTAATGCGGATCATTCTGTCGCCCAATTAGTGTTCATCTGTTGTGTTAGGATGGAATTCGAACATTATTCTCTGCAAATGCAACCAGAAACGTCCACATGAGCTCCTCACAATCAGTAGATTCTTTATGTTCAGTCACTTTAGTATATCTCATGAAGCCGTGCAAACTTTTACCTTCATACTAAGAATGTTTTCAGAGTTACAGATGCTTGAAGTACAACATCACTGCTTTTTACCAGCATTTTTGAGCCTCGTAGCTTCACAAGTACAAGAATCAGACACAAGAAATGTATAATAATTATTTATAAAACTACATTAGAAGTTTCAAACTATGTCTATATTGGAAAATATCTTGCCACAGATGTAGAAATGATGGTAAAAATGATCCTTTCATTGTCTAGAACTGGTTCTGACCAACCACCACCTTCACATGTGAGCCTCGAAAGTTTACCCAGAATGCACTTTTTAAAGTTTTCTCTGGTGAATTATTAGAAAACAGAAACACATCCAGGGTACCAATGGTTGTTTCTATGACGATGCTGCAGTTTGACTGGTCAAACTATGATACATCCCATAATATTGATGCTCAACAATGAGCTTTAGTGAAGTGTGACACCTGGATGGACATGTGGATGAAGTCATGAGGCTCAGAAATAAATATCTTTACGTACTTTCAGGGCCTTTTACTCTAAATATACTCATAGCAGGAAGGTAAAACTTCACACGGCTTCAATAAATACACTAAAGTTGTTGAAAATGTTTCATAGATTTGGTTTATTTTATATAAAATTACCCTTAAGCTCCTCCAAACCAACCAAAGCTGCAGGACTTTTAATTTAAGACACCTCATCCTCCGTGTTTCCTACTTTTCTAGAGTGGACGTTCATACAGCGTCACACCCAAAAGAGAGCCCAGATTTTACTTCCTGTTTCACTTTCTGATACTCGTTGGCCTGTTTTATTGACATTAAAGCTGCTGCGAGAGACAAAACCGCTCACTGAGCTGTTACAAAACGGCCTCCTAATTGCTGTGTTCTCGATTGTTTGCAGCAACGACATGCCAGGCAGTGCGGAGGTGTCCCAGGTGGTGGAAAGCTTGTTGAACAACCCTGGATTTGGGACGCGCTGCATGACCGGAGACCCGATACCGTGAGTATCCACAAGAACCAGCGCCAAGGGACTCCGGCCGTACATCCGGGCCAACCGGTGCCGATAATGTATTCAAGCTGTGCATGTGTGCTGAGCAGTTGCACACCTGCCTCCTTCCAGAAGCCCGGCTGCAGACACAGAACAAGCTGTAAGAAGAAGAAGAAAAAAAAAATGGATTGGAAAGGGAGCGCTCGCTGCGTGATTTTGAAAACCAATTTGCAAGAACAAATTTGATCAATAAATAATTAGCTTTTCACACATGCTCCATATAATCCCGATCAGAGTAGGTTGAATAACGATTTCAGAACCTAGAAATGAAATGGAAATATTACAGATGGTTCACAGACGCTGCCGGCGCTCAGCGTTCACTTCAGAGCCTCCATCACAACAGACGTCCTTATAGACTGTAATGTCAGTTAGTGTGAATTCAGACGGAAAGACGTCGTCGCTGCACCGCTTCAGTTTGAGTTTTCTCATCTGTTGTAACACTTGAAACTTTGCACTTGACAAAGAAAGGAGCCCGATGCACATCAGGTTTATGTGTTCTGCATTAACATTTTGTCGTCAAAATAGCAAAAGATTAGCTTGGAATTCCTGCCAAACATCAAATTCTCCTGATGTTAGAGGCTTTAAGAGTTGGTGAAATGTCTTTTTACTCATAAATGTGGACAAATCTCTCTATATATACAGCTAAAAGAACTTTCAGGGTCCCACATACTATTCTGAATTAATATTTTGCACATATTTCCATTTTCAAGGGCCACTAACTACAAATCTGGCCTCAACTGGAG
>NW_007578379.1:337940-360408 GCF_000690725.1 Stegastes partitus | reverse complement strand
ATTCATCACAATATCATAAAAACTAGAACCTTTCCTTGCCAAACTTGCCACACATCCAATTCTCCTGATGTTAGAGGCTTTAAAAGTTGGTGAAATGTCAACTAAAGGCTGTATTTTTAGTCGGAAATATGGATACATCCATGTATATCCATTTAAAGGAACTTGCTTCCACCCTTGTTTGAACAATTTGCACTTTTTGTTCCTATTTTTAAGTGCCAGTAATTAAATATCCGTCCTCTACCGGAGCCATTCGATCATTTTGTTCTGCTGGAAGCTATCTTGTCTGTGTCTTTACCACATTTCGTGGCTGTGGAAGCTTTGTTTCTGGAGATGTTGAACCCTTAACGTGGTCTCCCAGGTGAGATTAGCTTGTTTTCTGAAGGAGAGAAAACACCAACATTCCTGAAAAGACAGAAAAACACACGAAATTCTCAAAGTACAGCCAAAATATTTGGTTGAACTCAGGTTTTTTTTTTTTGGCCCCCAAGAAACAAATTTATGAAAACTGATTTTCAAGGATTCTGTCTTAATTGAAACAGATTGGCCCAGTGTAGAAATACAGTGTTTGGATTGCCATGAAATTTACAGAAAGTTTTGAGGTGCACCTCCACCTCTGGAGCCTTAATTGGGTCCAAATCAGTTGCTTTAAGACCAAATAGCTTTAAAAACATTCTCATAGAGTTTAGCTACAGTCAGTGTTCATGGCTCATTAGCTAACTTTAGCATCTTAACAATTGAAACTAGCATTAGCAGTTTACATTTTGCACTTTATTCCCCCATTTTCAAGCACCAATTTTTACAAATCTGACTTCTGCTGTGAAGGATTTTGTTTTTAGTTACGTCCATTGCTGTCAGAGGTACATTTAATTTTTCCAAAATATTAAAAATAAAATGGAACCTTGTCAGGCCGAACTCGCCAAACATCAGATTCTACTTGAAGGTAGATGCCTTAAATGTTGGCGAAACATCAACTAAAGACTGTATTTTTGGCAGGAAACATGGAAACATCCATATTTACACGCTTACAGGAACTTTCTGGGAACACAATGTTTGAAAATGTTGCTCTTATTTTGGTTTTCTTCTGCTGGAACAATTCAATCATTTGTAGCCGCTGAAAACAATTTTGTCTTTATTTTTTTTCACCAAAGTTCCTGGCTGCTGGAGTTTTATTTCTGGAGATATCGAACCCTTAAAATTGCTTCAAAGTTTTGAGATTTTGTTGACAGCAGTCTGAAAAACAGTCTCAAAATTCCACCAGAAATAAATCACAAGTTTTTGGTGCTAAATTCCAAAAAAGTTTCCACCTACAGAGCTTCATGTCCATTTAACATCGTGATTTATTCTCATTACTGTTTCATGACTTGTGGTTGTGGTGCTAAACGGTGACACCAGGAATCAGTGGCTTCCAGTTAAACCCGATGTTTCTCTGCAGGAACCTACCGTGCACCGACAGCGCCTCTGATTGGTCGACTCCCCCCGTGGACCAGTCGGTCGTCGACGTCTTCCTCAATGGGAACTGGAGCATGTCGAACCCGTCGCCGTCCTGCCAGTGCGGCAGTCCTGAGCACTCGTTCATGTTGCCCGACTGTCTGCCCGGCGCTGGAGGCCTCCCGCCGCCACAGGTGAGACCCGTCGCCGTGTTGAGATCGATCATGTGACGCATCCTCTCGCCGAGTGTGTGTCAGCAGCAGCAGCAGCAGCAGCAGCAGCAGCGGTCGAAATGTGTGGATAAAAAAAAACTAAAACCGGTGACACAACGGCACAATAAAAATGCTTATCACGGGAGCTTTTGGCTTGCGGTCTGAAAATCCCAGTCAGCATCATTTTTTGATTCGAAAACGTAAAGGTACTTACTAACAAGGAATTTGCATTGCGTTGCAAAATGTAAATCAGCCTTTTGTGCCGCCTCCCTTTTGTGCAGCGGCATGAAAGTGGGACCAAAATTGATTCTGCTGAAAATACACTGAATTGGCCGTCGCCGGGGATTCAGCCTGTTCCACATATCTGCTGGAAAAGTCGGTTAAAACACACCCCCAGTGTGTCCTTTATCTCTTTCAGGTGAGTGCCAACTTTTCACCTCTCGCGGCGTCCCTCAGGACTTTTTTTTTTTTTCCCTTGCGCAGGACCTCGCCTTTTCCCTGCGCGAGTCAATACCGATCCGTTAGCAACGCGCCGGGGCAGACACCTGAAGAGGTTTGATCTGGATCGATGGGCGAGCGAGGCGTCCTCCACCTGCCCGGCCGAGCCAATCGCGGCGCAGAGAGAGAGAGTCTCATTTGGAGCTAAATGACTCGCGCCGCTGTGTCCCAATGATAATGAGAAATCTAAGCCGGGGAGAGAATAGACGGAGGAGCTGCCACCCTCCACTCCAATGTCATTTTATTAGCGGGCGGCTTTGTGTGTTTGCTCGGGCTCGCTGGCATGTGCCTGCATTTTAAGTGATTTGCATTTGAATGTCACATGGGCTAACTCCGCCTAAACCTGCCAGTATTTTCTTCCCGAATTCCTCCCTCGGATGGAAGCAGAAGGCGGCCGGTCCCGGTGTCTGAAACCCTGAGATTTAGCCGTAAAATGGCACTAATTTGCCAGATACAGTAGCCGACTCACAAAGGACGAGACGTGCAGCCGATGCCCGAGTCACGCTTTTTATTATTCTAATTTTCCTGCAGGAGCCGCCGAGCATGTGCGCTCCTGTGATAATGCGCAGTCATGCTGCAGGTCGGATTACATCCCAGACTGTTTGGCAGCCGCCCGTAAATCATAACAGATGACTTCATCATGCTAGAACTGAATTTCTGCAGATTTTATTCCCCACAACAACTTTTAATCGGCACCACCCCAAAAAAAAAATCATTATTTGAAATGAGCCACACAGGCGGGTTTGTGGGCAGCCGTGGCGTTAACTGGATTTCAGATTACAGTGGGAGGGCACGGCGGCAAATCCTGTCTGCAGGTAGGTGTGAAGAAGTAAATATGAGGACTGGTGTGTGATTGTATGGACGTGTTGGCACGCCGAGGCCTCGTCCACGCCGCCGGGGATGTTTTCCTCGACGGCTGTTTTTCCTCCGAGGTCTCCACAGATATGAGGAGACTGGAAACAGGCATGTGGACGACCAAAGGAGGCTGTAGCTTCTCAGTTTCTAGTGGAGTTTAAACTGCGAGCGCTGTGCAACGTTTCATCTGTGACGTTATTGTTGTTTGTGTTGCGTTACACAAAGCATTCACAAACTTTAACATGGATTCAGAAATAAACAGCTTCTAAAACTTCTGTGACCCAAAATGTCTGCATGCAGATGAGATGAAAACTGTTTGTTTTGCTAAATATTCTCATTATTGTGGATTCAGGCGACAGCGTCTTTGGCCTGATTTTAACCCTGGTCGTCCTGGTTTGGCCCAGAACATTTGGAAATGTGAAAAAAAAACCCTCCCAAGCTGCTACTGGACTCATCAGGAGGGTCCCCGTTTGTCCAGCTAGCGCCTGGAGCAGCAGATGCTAATGCCAAGCGCTTGTAAACATCCTCGAGGCTAACCGTTAGCCACACATCTCAAGAGCAGCTAAGCCGAGCTAACCCCGGCTCTCCAACCGTTTATGCTTTTTGTCTCATCGCAAAAAAAGTCTCCATTTGCGTCCCGTAAGGCGGCGCTCAGTGCCACAATTATCTTCAAAACATCCGTGTGAGCCGCATTTGTTTTTCAAATCTTGTCTGAGATCGTAGAGAAAAATATGTTTGATGTGGACAAACCCTAAACCAGAACTTTTTTATTGAGCTTTTCTAAAAACAAAAACAGATTCTTAATTGACAAATTGCACTCACATACTCCGACCTTTCCTCCTCCACTGGACAAACGTACAAACACAGCTACAGCCATGTAGATATGGAGGTACAGAGTTAAATTATTGCAGCATAACTTTATTAATCGACTTTTAAAAGCACATTATTTGGATGTTAATTAAAAAGTAGGTCCCTACATCTCCCATTCCAGTGGATTAAACTCAAACCTGCAGTGAGAATAAACACATAACTTCATGTGATGTGTCCGGGCGTTAAACGGATCGCGGCGGTTTTAATCACGACTGTTCATTCGTTTCTGAATTGCACATCAGGACTAGACGGCCTTATTAGCGCTTTCCAATCTCTCGCACTTAACCTTCCCATAATTCAGCGGGCTCGGTATATTTATATTCCAGCTAGCATTATAATGATGCGATAAAACACAATTTAATGTTAATGTAATTTACTGCCTCTCTTAATACTACAATCCTGAAACAGTAGCGGTAGATACACTCTGTGGCTTTAAAAAAAGAAAAGTAAAAGAGTTTTTTGCACTTAAACAAACCAGAAACTTGCTCCAGCTTCAGGCCAAGACGCTAAATCAGTTCATTTGCTCCAGAAAATAAGAAATAAACATTAAATTGTTCTTATTTTTTGCAGTAACGCTGTTTGGCAGCACAGGATCTCTCCATTACTTAAATTTGACATAATAGCTTCCTGTTAAAACGCGGCGATGTGCTTGTCTGGAAACACTTTGGAAGTTAAAAGAAAAATAATATGAAAAAGGTATTTAGAGCAAATTGGCTTCTGTGGAGTTGGAATCAAAATACCCTTATTTCTAATTAATGTGCCACTCAATGTGAAATTTAAAAAAAGCTTGTGGGGAGGAATCTGCATAATCACACAATAGACAGTTAAGAAGTCGCCTCGCTGCCGTCTCACTTCTTTTTTGCGTCGACTCATTCATGTCAGAGTTGTAGGTTCAATTTGCAAAAGCGCCTATGAAGGTTCTCGACTCAATGTTCCGGCCCGGTTCTGAAAACACTGATACCGTCACATGAAATGAAATGATTTTGTCTTATAATTGCGGCACTTTTAAGTGTTCCCAGCGCTTTGAGATTACAGTTTTTTTTTTGGAAGGACGAATGAAAAACCTCTGCAAAGTCGACGCCTCCCCTGTAGACGTAGCGGGCCTCTTCACTCTCCCCATAGAAGCTTCCTCTCTGGGTTTTTTTTTTTTTTGACAAGGCCATCCAGAGCCACATAAAAGGAGCAACCGTCCAGGTATCATGTCGGAGGATGATTGTTGAGACAGTCAAACAAGAGGAGTGCCCTTTGCGTAACCTTTTCCCGTCGGCGGCGTTCGGTTCTGGCTCATGACAGCGCTGTCAGGGAGTCGGCCATTTGTTGAGGCGCTGCTTCTATCTTTGTATCCTCCTGCTCGCCCATCACGGTCCGTCTCTTTCTAACCCCCCGTTTTGTTTTTTTTTTCCTTCCTTTCCTGTATTTTATGAATCGCTCCCGCTTTGCTGGCTGGACGCCGCCGACGTCTCGTTTCATTCACTTGCATCATTCCTCCTCTTTATTTATTTGTTCCAATCCCGTAAAAGGATGTCAAACGGGCGCCGCGGTTTGCATGGAAACAACCTTGACGACGTCGAGTTATTATCATGCAACGAGATTATTACCAGGCGCCTCCCGCTGAGGCCGGAAGGAGCTCCGGAGTCGGGATGAGAAGGAGCTGCAGCAGGAGGAGAATGTAACGGGGCGGCATTCGTATTCGGAGCCACTTCTCTTTTGTCTTCATCACCTTCTTTTTGCATAATGCTTTGTTTACTTGGCAGGGGTCAGTTTTTGCCTTTTCGTTTCATCATCTGGAGTCTTTAGAGATTCATAGCGCTGGGAGAGTTTTTGCATTCATAGATGAGATAGATGCTGAGATACGGCGCGGTTATGTGATGAAACAGTTGATCGGGGTCCAAAAATAGTGGCGTACATCCATTAGCTGTTACACACATGGTTGCAAGAGAGAAAAATTTGATTTGCTGATTTAAAATTAAAGAATTTCCTTTAAAAAAAATAATTTGCATTGGTTGAGATGATAATGTTGCATCAACTTAATATTTTGTGTAATTTAAACTCAGATTTCTGTTGATTTAAATCTATATTCAAGTTGAGGTAACTCAACAAAATTGGCTCGATTAACTTTATTTTTCAGGATTATAAGTCCCTTCAGCTACCTGTTTAGCATTGGTCCAACTTATTTATTTTTAATTTGCCAAACTTACAAAAACCCGCATGTTCATAATTATTGTAATTAAATACATAACATATAGAACTTTAGTTTAAATCACATGTAAAAACAAGTTGAAACAACTTAATTTTTGCGAGTAATCAGCTTTAAAATGTGTGTTTATGCTGTTAAATATTAAATAAGGTGTTGAGGAAAAGCTAATTCCATCAATTTATTGTAGTTTGTTGGTTGAACTTAATTTTATTAGTTGTCAGAACTCAAAAAGACTGATGTTTTATTTCTTTAGTTGAGTCCAAACGTTATTTTTCAGAGTTTCTATTCACAATGAGGCGATGGCTGAGTCTGGATTGACTGTTAGGATTATTGATCTATCAGCATATTGGCAGAAACTCTTTGTAAATGTTGCCTTTTACAGACTTTTTTAATCCTTTAACATTTCCTTGGACGCAAAATTTGTGGTTTTAAGTCAAATGTTGCAGCAAGTATTGGATAAAAGGCAATAAATTAGCTGCAGACATGAGAGTAGATGTTATAAACCCAAACATTATGAATAAAGTTTGGTTTATTTGAACCTTAATTAAAGCCAAGTCACTGTTATTTAAACAACAAAGTGCTTTCAACTAAAAAGACCATGACTTGCGTTACAGAGCGACCCCAACAAGACCCTGCAGTGTTATTCATGATGTGTTTTTACCAGAGCAATCGCACATTAAGGACTAAAACACGTCTTTGCTTGACTCTAATCCACACTGAGGCTGAAGCTCAGCAGTGTTTTTAAATGTGCATCAAAGAAACTGGATCGACAACAATTTTCCTTCACCTTGACTCCGGCATCTCGAGTCTCCCTCCGGTATCTTAACATACTCGACGTTCAAAACCGATAATTAGAAATACCTTCGATTGTGGAGGTGAAGCCACTTCCTTGACCTCCGTGTACGTCGCCGGTTCAACGTCGTTTCATCACAAGTTTGATGCAAACTGTCGAGTTAATTTCGTGGGTTTTGGAGCTCGAACATTATTTTTTTTAGAGTTTCTTTATAAATACCAGCGAGCCGTAACCCCACATACTCCATCCTCCAACCTCTGCTGCCTCCCTGCTGCTCGCTCCACTCCACCGGTGGGTCGTAACGTACGAACTGGGCGTATATGAAGTACACAAGGTCACGAGACAGAACCGGTGGTATGCAGTGTCCTCGAGTGCTAGACGAGTGGAGAATAGATGCTTGTATTGAGTCGTACTGAACATCGGCGCGCTGCCTACTGTACCTGTCCATCATAGGAGGCCGTAAATGAAAGCCGGTCCGCGGCCGAGACCACCCACAGAAAGCCGAGGATGCATTCCCTTTGACTTGAAAGCCTCCCCTGTTGAATAAATCATGACAAAGTGTTCCGGCTCCACGCGAGTTTTCTTTTCTTTTTTTTTTTTTTTTTATCTTTTATCCCGCCAATCCTTGCGAGTATGCCCTTGAGAAGCCGCGGAAAATGCGAGGGAGAAAGGAAAACATGGACGCGGCGCCGCGGGAGGCGGTGTGAAATCATTGTTTCCATGGTAATGGCAAGCAACAGTAAGCCCACTATCAATTCTGAGGTATTGACTCTCGTTCACTGGTGATATTTAACCTTCATAGATGAATAGGCCGTCATGCGTGCAGCGGAATTGATAAAGCCGCCACGTTCGCCGTATTACGATTGATGTCTTTATCATTTGGAGACTGGCCTAACTACAGCGGGCTTGCAAATTACTCTCCTTGGCCTCATCTATCAGGTTATTGAAGTTTAGTTACCAGTCGTGTGGAGACAAGAGAGAGAAAAAAAGAAGAAGAGGCAGTTCTGCAGTGAAAACACAGCGAGTGTCGAGTTTGTCGTCGAGTCGCCAAACCGGCCGGTTGGCTCCGGAGCTCGCCAATCCATAACCAGCCTGGCGGACGCAGCACCAGCCTGGCGCCGTCCGTCCCTTTGACTCCCCAACACATCCGTTTTTTTTTTTTGGTGAAAGCAAAAACAAAAAGACAAAAGCGGGAAAGGTTACGGCGAGCCGAGGCGAATGGAGGGGTTGAGATAGCGGCGTTTCCTTTTGTGGCGGCGCTGGATGAAAGTCCTGACGACTCAATCTGTCGTGCGCGGCTTGGCTTGTGCTTTTTTTTGTTTGTCGTCGTGTTGTTTGTTACCCACCGGCTATTATCTCGGTTTGAGACGATTGTGGCGGCGAACAATGCACACAGTGGGCCACCGGCACATCCCGCTGCATAAAAGACTGGGTTAACCTGCGCCGCTCTTGTAGAGTAGGTGAGGGTACAACTTAACATTGCATGTTTAATCAAGGAAGATTGCTTTTCTTTTGTGCGCAGCAGATAAAACTTGAAATTTACATTAGAGGTACGGCGCAGCGCAACCCAGATTAATATGAACGCCGCGCCGCCGTGTCTTATCTCCGCCGCGCTCGAGTGTACGCCGGCTCATTCAACAGATTTGATTACTCCTCGGTTTACATTTCCCCCTCACCCCGACTTGCTTACCGAGCTATCGAGCTGGAGAACCGATGCCTCGCGCAGAATGCCAATCGGTAATGAACAGGAAGGCGCCGCACAGCCGCCAAGCGCCGCCAAGCGCCGCCATCCCGGCCCTCGTTCTGATGGGGGATGTGGACCGAGGCCAAAATAATTAGACCCATACCGACGGCGTGCCCAGGTAAAAGGCATTGTACACACAGCGGAGTGTAAAAAGCTTCTTCTATTTGGTTTTGTTTGTTTCTCACTTCCTGTGGCTTTTTCGAAAACAGAGGCATGTTTGTTCAGAGATAAGCCAAGGTTGCCGCGCCGTTCCTCCTCCTCCTTATCTCTGATTCATAAGCCAGATGGGTCCTCTTCTTCTTCCTCTGCCTTCTCCTTCTGTTTGTTCTTGTGATTTTGAGTTCTCCTCCTTTTTTTTTTTTTCTTTTTTCCCTCTTTTCAGGCGTCTCTTCTCCAATTTCCAACTCGTGTTTCTAGCCTCCGTGCGATTCTCCTCCTCTGCCTCCTTCCCCCGGTTTTGCTTCTCTGCAACTTGTTTAATCTCTTTTCTAATCTCCTCCTCCGTGTTTTACCTCAAGTTTGTCTTCACTTTGCTGCTACTTTTACACCCAGCGCTATCAAACCCGACTAAACAGCGGTTTGGGGAGGATTGAAACAATGGACAGAATTAAAAAACAGCCTCGATCGGTCCATATAGAATCACACAAATCTGAAAAAGCTTCATCCTGACCTCCTCATGATCTGATGAATTTAACTTCAGTATATTTAATGAAGCCGTGCGATGCTTCACCTTCATACTGTGAATATTTTCAGGCCCTTAAAGTTCATAGAAATGGGCTCGAACTGCACGTTTTTAAATCCATAGCTTTATAATTACAGCAGACGTGACATTTTCAGGGCTGACAAACACGTTTAAACTTGCAACCGAATCAACTTTAGATCCACTCCAGGTGTCTCAGGTTTTGTGCCTCAGTATTATGGGATGTATCGTAGAGTGAACAGTCAAACTGCAGCAGTTTAATGTCTATGACTTGGATTTGATTGGGAGATTGGTTTATCACAGTAGCACAAAATGAATTGTTATATAAGAATGTACAAAAAAATGAAATAAAAATGAGAAGTAAACAAAAAAAAGTTTTAAAAAAGGAAGAAAAGAATACAATATGAAGATTTCCACATGTACAATTTACATTTTGTTTGTTTGTTTTTGTTTGTTTGTTTGCCAAGTAACAAAAGACAATAAAAGAAATAGTAATAAAATAAAAAATTAATAAATAAATACATACTGCTGTAACACTTGTGCAAAAAAATATGAATTAGGAGTTATCTGATGCAGAAACATAGAGTCATAGAAACAGTCATTGGTATCCTGGATGCGTTTCTGTTTTCTGATAGTTCACCAGAGAAAACTTTAACAAGTGCATTCTGGGTAAACTTTCCAGACTCATATGAGAAGGTGATTGGTCAGCACAAGTTCTAGACGATGCCACAGAAGATCCCAGAATCATCTCCTAGACACGAGTCCTTCTGGGTCAAAATGTTTTTATGCTGCTGTTGAAACTATAACATACGATGTTGATCCCTCACCGGGGAAATTCATGTTGCAGCAGCTCGATACAGAAGAATCATAGCAGGAAACAAAAAATAATGATATAATAAGGACCAAGTCCACCTTTCATGGATGTGTATATATAAATACATCTGGATATGTACAGATGTGAGATGTCTCATGATCCTGACAACAAAAGTTAGTTGTGCTGAACACAAACAAGACTTTGACTTTGGATTGTGACGAGTGGATGTAAAATGGATTTGCTTGAAGGTTTCTGCTTTGGCATCGTGATCAATGAGGCCTTCTCAGAGAAACTAGGCCGGTGACCACCTACTCATGCAAAAGAACTTTTGACCCACTTTTGGAGTTGTGTGTGTTGTTTTGCCACAAAGAGAGGAGATTAAGATTAGATTTCTCCTTGACTTGGATGTGCTTTTATGACATGTTACAGTTAATTTACAGCATACTGATTCCATTAATCTGAAAGAGTCTTTAGATGGTGACACCAGGAGTCGATGCTGAACTGATCTGGCTGCAGATTTTACCAGAACCCTGAAAATTGTATACGTCTATCTGGTTATTTATGGAGTTTTAAGCCTCAGAAATACTGAAAAATTTAAATTTTGACATCCTTTACATACTTAAAAGACCTGTAACTCTAAAAAAATATTCATAGTGTAGTTGTAAAACGTTGCATGGCTTCATTAAATAAACATTATTGTCGATGGTTCTGAGGAGGTCAGGTGGAAACTTCTTTCAGATTTGGATGATTTTATATGAAAAGACTTATTATTATATTATTTTATTCTTCTGTGTGTCTCCTGTGTTAGAAAATAATGTGAAAAAAGGAACAGAAATGTAAAAAAACGCAGATTTTGATCCAACTCTATGGACCTCAAGGGCCTGTAACTCTGATTGTGAGGAGGTCAGATGGGTTTTTTTAATTCCAGATTTGGTTGATTTTACATGAAATGATCTCTTGTGTTGGGAAAAAGTACCGCAAAATTAAAAAGTGCCCATTTTCTACTCAAACCTGTGTACTTTTAAGGGCCTGTACCTCTTAAAATATTCATCGTGTGAAGGTGAAACTTTGCACGGCTCCGTTAAATACGCCGACGTTATTGTGCAGAAAAGATCAGCTGGCTCCAAGGAGGTCATGTGGGAGGAGCTGATTGATTTTTCCCTGCAATGACCCACCTGTTTTTTTTTTTTCTTCCTTTTAAAGTCGTCTAAGTGAGAAATAATGAGTCTGCACACCCCAAAGGTAATCGACGCACAGGGGCAACTGATTAAACAGCACATCCAGCTGTTTGTACACGGAGGGCGGAGGACCAGCGCGACTGTCGAGGGTGTGTTGGCAAATTGTGCTGCAGTCGGGGGTCTCGATTGCGCTCCATCAAGGATCACTCCGCTAATTAGCATAGCGTTAGCTCCCTAAATAATAAGCAGGACTGGAGCAGCTTGGGGTCTCGGCGTTGGTGCGCATCAGTTTACACGGAGCAGTGTGTCGCACCCCTCGCCTAATTGGATGTTTGAACGTAGCCATTTATCCACAGAAGGGCATCTAATTAGGGTCCTTTGACATTAGACACAGCTCTCCCCCGGCGTCTGTGGGGGGTCTCGGTTTCAGCCGGGCTTCCCATAGCCAAGCTTAATTGACTATTATGATAAGGGCTTGGGAGGACGGCGTGAGCGGATACCACCTGCGAAACGTTCTGGCTCTTAAGTTTTGTTGATTCGGCGTCGCTTGGATGAGCATTTACGGGCGGCCGAGCGTCGGTGTCAACCTGTGGTCAGCCTCGGTAATAACCCGCCGCAGAAGTTTTATATCCCTCCACGAGTAGAATAAAAAAAAGGCTCCTGTTCTGCATGAGGGTCCTCTATCACTACACATTATCTTCAGATTAACCTTGCATTTTTAAAGCGGCTCCCTGCACCTTGAAGCTGCTCTAAGCAATATTTTTGTATTAACATCGGATGACCGGCGTAATAAAAATAAAGGTGTCACCGAAGAACAGGAGATTACCGCAGATTTGGACTTCCCGTCAGCTCTATGGGCCGTTTTTAGTGCTCTCTGTGGGTTTTACAGTCTGCAACTTTAATGTATTGCTCTGGTGAATCTCATTTTTAGCAGCGGGGAGTGGTTGTTTTCAGCAGAACGCATCAACCCGCTGTAATCCTGCCATCCAACAGGAGGTGAAGTGTGGCATTCGGCATTGTAACAGAGGAGGATAAACACCGGACGTACATTCGTTTATTGGCCAGAAACACGATTCTAAATGAAGCTGTTTGCAAACACGTTCAGCACGGCGGCTTTAGGAGATGATAATAAGTCCGTTTATGGGTTTGTGCTTTGTTTTGGTGCCACAGAATCGCCGCTGAAGTGAACTCAAATGCTAATATGTGAACTTTTCCTCTTTTTGCAGAGGGTGCAAAACACAACAGAGACACTGCTGAACCTAACCGGATACAACATGACAGACTTCTTGGTCAAGGCTTTTGAGCAGTCGGGGAAAAGGAGGTAACAGATCTGAATGTTTGCTTCATGCTCCGGTGTCTTCATGCAGCTTCAAACCAGGAGCTTCTCTCTGGTGTTTGGACACCAGTTTCTTTTCTTTTTTTTCCTTTTACAAAGAGAGCCACATCACCAGCCTGTTCAGATGCTGCCGTATCCATTTTTAGAAGATCAGCTGAGAGCAGTGTGAATGAAAGGACAAAGTCCAGCCGACCGTGCTGTCGTTTCCATCCCGACGCATTATGCAGTTGTCATGTTTTGACAAATCCTGCTGGGCCACTCTTTGATACGCTTCCCTTAACCTGTCATTTCACTGTATGAAAACATTTAGAGCAAACTGTCAGCGAGAGAAATGATTAATTGTAAGCGCCGGGCTGATGTGTTTGTTCAGTCCTTGAATGTTCAATCAGGACTCCAGAACGTATTGTTCGCATCATTATTTCCACTGTAATTCTGAGAGCGGACAATAAAGCTTTTGTCCCTCCATGTAAAAATAGTTTGACAGACTGTTTGTTGGATGTACGTCGTAAAGATGCAAGTTTTTAGCGGTTTTCTTCCCTGATTGTTGCCCACATTAGCCATCAATAATTGATTTATTGTTACAGTGACTTAAAATAGGTGCTGATCAGTGTTTTCGTTTGCTAATATGGCCATTTTTAGCTACTTAAAATTAATGTTTACCACAAAATCAGCTCACTTACATGAGAATTATAGGGAATATATAACGTAGACACCAGGAATTTTAAACTATACATTAGAAAAAACTGTTTATATGCACTTGGTGCTTCGTTGTTTTCGATAAAATCCGAAGACACATCTGTTACTTTGGCAAATGTTTGTGCTAAACACCTGCAGATACGTAGCCCAAGCTTAAGTTGGACTGATTCCATACACATTGCTGCTAGCTGGAGGTCTTTAGCTGCTACAGGACTCTCTCTCCATCATGGTGGCCCACTGCTAGCTAAACCCCCCAACAAAACGTCTCTATTATGCCTGGGCTGTAGTACCTGGTTGCGCCACCAGGTGGAGCCTCGTACTGTTTGCTTAAAGGGAAGCTTGTTTGCTGCGTTTAAAACTGTAGCGGGCAGTTGTTCGGATGACCGGCAGCATTGTGGGTGTTGAGTTAGCAGCAGGCCACCACGACAAAGACTTCTGTGGGCGTTAATGACGTCTGATTAGATCTCATGTATGTCAGATTAGCTAAATTTTACCCAAACAGCATTCTGTAGCTGAGATGCTATTATAACTGGTCCATACTTAATATTGACTTCATTAGCGTATAGATAACCGCCCACTGCAGGATTTAATTGCTACAGGACTCTCTCTCCATCATGGTGGCCAACTGCTAGCTAAACCCTCAACAAAACATCTGTGCTATACATGAGCTGTAGTACCTGGTTGTGCCACCAGGTGGAGCCTCTTGCTGTTTGATGAAAGAGAAGCTTGTTTGCTGCATTTAAAACTGTGACGGTCGTTGTTCGGACAACCGGCAGGACTGTTTTACCAAGCAGAGAGCATTGTGGGTGTTCAGTTAGCAACAGGCCACAAAGACTTCTGTGGGCGTTAATGACTTCCGACTAGATCTTGTGTGTATCAGATTAGCTAAATTTTACGTTCTGTAGCTCAGATGCTAGTATAACTGGTAACTGCTAAATATCCGTCCTTATTATTGGCTTGATTATTATATAGATAACCATCCACTGGAGGATTTAATGATTGATTATTGATCAAAATTGCATCCATATAAAAGATGTACATCAGTTCCATCAGCTGATTGACTATTGATTGCTATCAACCTGTATTGACCCCTAATATGCAACATGCTAACTAGCTGGCACCTATCATAGTCGCTTACTGCTAAAAGAAGCATTTCATTGGTTGTCAAACCCCATTTTCTCCACTGCTGCTATCAAATACAAGCATACATGCCAAAAAAAGAGGCAATTTTCAGTGATTTACACTAAAAGGAGATTTGTAGCAATAACCCCAGCTGTCTGTTTTAGTCTAAATAATAAGCGTTGTACAAGATTACACAGTATTAAGACAAGAGAGCTTGTAATATGCATTTTCCTCAAGTAATAAGTTTCCTAACAGGATCATGGTCGTGATACATTTGTCTCACGCTCGGGATATAATGAAGACCTGAAAAACTGTGACAGAAATAATGTTGAAACCTCACAGCGAACGCCTCGCACAGTAATTACGGCGTGTTGAGAAGAAAAAGGCTGAAGTATGCTCACATTTCAGACAGTGCAGGCCTTTCTTTAAAACAATGTGTTTAAAGCACCACAGCGGATGAGGTTTTTTGATTTATTCATAGTTTTTTTTTAACAGTTGTTTACATCCGTCCGTCCAATCTGTGGTCATATTTTTCAAATTCCAACGCAATTAGCATCTGTTGGACACCAAACCATTACTGTCACTGAATATGCGATCAGTTACCACATTTCTAAGATTTTATATGCATACAAATGTACCCAACACCAACATTATGGATCCTTCTTGTCTTCTTTACGAATGCTTGACGTGAAAACCAAATATTCAAAACCTTGAACAGCAGCACCTCAAACACTGAGAAATAGGTGATCTTAATCTGCAAAATAAACCAAACAGACAAATCCAGGTGCTGAGGTTCTTTCACATTCCTAATAAAGGGCATGATGAGAAATAACAGTGAAAATTCCAGGCTTTTATTTTGAAAAATTCCTGCGATATGGTCATTTGAATGTAGCTTTAAATTTCAGCGTGCAAAGAAAACATGCTGGAAGTGGGCTGACATGCAATTTTTATTTATTTTTTAATCTTGAAACATCTTTTGATTTTAGCGGAGATTTCACAGATACCATTTGATAAATCCTGTTTTTTTTTGTCCAGGTACGGAGGGATCTCTGTCGGAGAAGTCAACTCACAGGTCCGCCTGACGCACTCAGAGATCGAAGACACGTTCAAAGAGCTGAAACTCCTGTTCAGTTCGTATCAGGTATGTAGCGAACACTGGGTTTTTTACGGGGTTAAACTCGTTGGCGCCGCAGCTCGACATGAATTCCTCTTACGGAGTGGGAACGTTGCATATTGTAGTGCGAGATAACAAGTTGTACTCTCGCTTCAAGCCCAGAGGCGTAAACACAAGCTAATGAAGCCTGGAGGTTTGCTTCTCTGCAACATATAGATGTAAAGCTGACACGGAAAAAAACCTAAATGTGAACCAAACATGGTCCTTTTTTCTGAATGCGGTAACAAAAAATCATGTGACTAAAACGAATCTACATTTTAGTCGATTAATTTTGGCTCTAGGGTTGTTCTAGACCCAATTATCCGTCCAAATGTCCGGAATATTTTCCACTAGCAAGCTGAGATTTTTATTTTTCTGTGAAATGTCCAGACTGCTGCAGGATCAGCCCTTATGACTTCAGTAGTCTGACTTCTCCTATAGGCTACTAAAATAATACAGTAAGGTCAGTGTGTGTCATTACACATAGTGGTGTTGCTCCACTGGCTAAAATTTGTTCACAGTTTACTTATTTGCTATTTGGGACCCAGTAAAAAATATTTTAGCTGGATTTTCAGAATTTCGTTGACTTGTGACTTTGGGGATTTTTGTATTTTCATCCTCTAAATAACCAACAAAGTTATATTTAGGGTTTAATATCTCGAGGAAAGTAGCTCCAGCAGTTGTGAAATTTGGTGAAGCCACTGATTAAATGGTTTCTGGTAGATTTAAACGACTAAATGGTTCCAACAGAGGCCACATGTTCAATTAATGGTTCTTGAAAATGGTAAAAAGTGGACGTGACGGTGGTATTGTGGCCCCAGAAAGCTCCTGTAAATAACCTCCAACTACTTTGCACATATATAGACGATATATTGACAGTTTAGTTGGAACCATGACTTTCCATTCTTGCCACACGTCAGATTCTACTGATGTTAGATGTTCCAAAATTTGGTCAAATGTCGACCAAAGTCTGTCTTTTCAGTAGCAAATATGAACTCATCCACATAGATGCACTTACAGGAATGTTTTGTGGCCTCAATACCAATTTTTGTCCATTTTCAAGGGCCGGTAAGTAAAATCCGGATCACTACAGCCGATCTGCTGGAAACAACTTTGTCTGTATTTTCACCAAATTTTTTCAGCCGTGAGAGTCGTACTTCTGGAGTTATTGGCCCCTTGAAAAAGCTTCCCGGGAAAGATTAGCTTTTTTGTTTTGAGAGAGAAAACACAACGATTCCCAGAGTCTGAAAAGATATGAAATGCTCAAAATTCTGCCAAAATATTTTGTAGAACTCCGTCTTCTGGCCCCCGAGCAACACATTTATTGAGACCGAACAAAATCAGAGACGGTGGAGCAGCAACATATTTCCTGAATTCGCTCTGAATTGAAATAAACTGGTCCGGTGTAATAACATCATCCTTCAACAGCTAAACCACTGGATCCATTGCCAAGGAATGTAGTAAAGACATTATGACCTGTACTTCTTGCTCTTGGCGCCAAACTTTAGGTTCAAATCGGTTGATTTGAGACAACACATCATTGAGAACTGATGACATTATCGTACTAAAATTTGCTCATGAGCTTATTTTAGCATTTAGCTCAAAGCAGCAGCGCTAGAATTACGAAAGCCACATCGCTCCCCCTTTGAAACTGTCAAATTTGTCTACTCCTGTATGTTTATTTGATGCCTCTTGATCTATATAGACGCTGGAAATCCAACTTTGATTCAGCGTCGGCGCTGTGACTAAATATTGAGGCTTTTTCACTGCAGAGGCAGTTCAAAAGCTCCTTTTTCTCCTGGCAAGGCTGCAGTCTTCCCGTTGTCTTTTGAGTGTGCCTCTCCTAATTGGAGCGCTGCGTTCTTTGTCCAGATAGCTTTGTATCTTGGATACAGGTGGTGTAATTTGTAGTGGACTTTTGGACCCCGCTGAATTCTCCAACAATTGAGAAAAGAGGAGCGAATTCAAAGGATGGAGGAGGTTTAGCTTCACCAAATCCGTTTTGTTGAGTGTCCATGGCAACAGGCGATGATTCTCTGTGCATTGCTTTGAATAAATCAAGAAATGTGGGTCTCGAGTGCACACACACACATTCCTGCGCACCTTTTCATTCTCATTTTTATTTAACTTCTTCTTCTTCTTCACATTCAGGTTTTGTTGCTTGTTGTTTATCTCCTTCGGCTCAGTCGATTCTATTCATGCGTGCGCTCTTGCTCAAGGTTTTAAAGTCGCTTGTCCCCGTCTCTCTCCTGCTGCCTCCCTCTCAGGCCTTGCAAACACACCGTCTCTCATTAACATTTCAAATTTTTTGGACGTTCAAACTACTCTGCGATCAGCACATTGCTTTGCCCTCGGGCGTCTCCGGTCTCATCCCTACCCAGGCTCCCTTCTCTGTCTCCCGGATCTCGACGCTAATGTGACTTTAATTCGAGCAGCAGCGATGATGTAACCCTAATGGCCGGGCATTAGCCGTCCCAGCTCTGCATTCCTTGTTATTAAAGTGCTACACTGTCCTTGGGAGATGTCTGGCGCTCTGCTGCTGCTGCTCGGCAGGCATTGTGATGAGAGGCGGTAACTGGAAGTAGCGTGTTTTTTGCACTTTGAGCCACCTGCGCCGGCCGGGAAGCGGGCTTTGAAATTGCGCTTTAATCACATTTCCTGTGTCCTGCAGGTAGAAATAGAGTCCTGTGTAGCAAGAGGTGATGGGAACGGCGAGAACGAGGAAGCTCGAGTGCTGAAAATTGGATAATTAGGACCAAAAAAAAAAAAAGAAAAGAAAAGAAATGGCACGCTGTATAATGTAGCGTAGGCGGTGTTGACGTTAGCTAGCGAGCTGCTTTATTTATACAGCACCTTATTGTACAGCCGCGTTATTCAAAGTCTCCACGGTTCAAGGTAGAAGATGCACGGCGAAATGCAAGAAACTAACTAAATAAAATGGTACACACAAGTTGATTAAAGGGCACAAACTCTGCAGAATAATTAAAGCGAAAAGAGCAGAAAGTAAATAAAATGTACAGTAAGAGATTAAGAGTGCAGAATAAAAGAGGTGAAACTTCAGGTTAATTAAAGCAGCAGAATAAAGAAGCGTCTTAATATTTTTGTTGTTGTTGTTGTTGTTGTTGTTGTGTTGCTGGTTGCAGCAGCATAACGACTAAACGCCTTTTTTACCTCGTAGCCACCTCGAAGTGACCAACCTGCAGATTTTAGAGACCTTCAGGCTTCAGCAAACTAATATTGGATATATTTTGGTCTGAAGCCACTCAGAGGCTCAATAAGTAGGACCTTAAATTCAATTTAATTGGAAGCCAGAGTGAATTTCATCTTGGTGTTGGTCAGCGTTGGAGCTGCAGTGTTTAGCACGAGTTGCAAATGTCGAATAGTATCTGATAGAACATTCAGTTAAAGTTCAAATTAGAACTTAATGTTATTTCTGTTAATTACCATTATGGCTGTTATCACTCTTCATATTAATAAGTAAATGCGTACAAAAAACAGATGAATGAATTCAATTAGAAATAATTAAACATGATTGAAACATCGTCATTTTTTCCACTGTAGATTACATTAAAGTAGTTCAGTCTGCAGGTAATAAAAGCATGAATGAGGTCTTCTAAATCTTGTTTGAACCAAAGTTGTTTTGTTTTACACTCTAAAAAATGATATTTGGTCCCAACAAAAATAAATTAAATCAGTCTTTTTGAGCTACGATGACTTTAAATGATGTTTTTGGAGACGTTAATATGAATTAAACGACCATCTCTTGTTCAGTTTCATCAAATTTTTTGAGTTACGTCAACTTCTGATGAAATTATGTTCAACCAACTCAACTTTTTTTGTCTTTTTAATTGTTTCATTACCAATCTGAAATAGTCCAGCTGTGTTAAAAAAGACTTGAAATCCTGAACTCAAGGTGAAGCAAAGCAAAGTCATCGAGCCAGTTTCATGAAGTTACGTCAACTCTGATGCCGAAATTAGAGTTTAAATTACACAATATACTAAGTTGACGCAACTGCTGACATTTTCAGGTCAACGCCACCCATTAAAAAGATGTTTGCAACTTAAAAGCTTTATCTGAATGAATTAAGTGGTGTGAGCAGGTGCCTTGAATGACTTTTAGAGTGCACACTGTTCCCTGTAACCTGTTCACGCTTCTTCTTCTTTTTTTCTTATCTAAATTATTCAGGGGACTAAACCCTTAATTTAATAAACTATAAACTCCTTCGGGCAGGTTCCGGCGCACTTGAACACATATTAACACGCCGCCACGCGGACCGTACGGCCGCGCCGAAGGTCTGACCGCTGAACTGTACGCCGGCCGCTTTGCCAGAAAAAGTGGCCGCACAGTCGAGTGGCTTTATTGCTGCGTCGCGAGCCGTGGCACCGACGGGCCCGCCGGCCAAACCAGCCTTGTCATTGTCCTTGAGCGGGGAGGAGTTTGCCGAGGATTAGGCCCGGGCAGCTGCTGGCCCACTTCTCATCTCGTTTCAGCCGCCGCTAATCCTCCAGGAAGGCCGCCGACTGGAGCTGCTCTTTGCTGCTCGGCACAATTAAACCCGGGCGAAGGCAAAACAGAAAGCGCAGTAAAGATTCCCCCGTTGCCGGAGGACGCATTACGGACAGGAGTAGGAGTCTTGTTCTCTGCCCCGGTGTATGAATAGGTAATGACTTGGAACAGAGGGGATGTTATTTAACACAAATTCTCCTGTCAGCGGAGATGTGGGTGTTCTCCCCCCTCCTCCTGAGATATGGAAGCAGAATTCCTGCTGCGTTGCCGAAATGATGTGTAAACACTCTGTTGTGCCGATAAAGCAGCCCGGATTCGTGTCAGGGTGTGAAGGCGCCTCGAACACGCTCTTGAAGCGTTTGGGGGGGAGGAGGAGAAAAAAAAAATCCGACCCGACGTGGTTTGATCCCCTCCTCGGCGAACTGTCTCGGGGTCCGCAGACGTCTTCAGTGCAGCACTCACACCTGAGCACACTCCTGCATTCTCGGCGTGTCTTTCTTGATTTTTCTAGTCCTATTTTTTCCCGCCCTCCCACCGCTCTCCCCAGATGTCACCCACACTTTACCTCCTCCGACCTCTCCTCCTCCTCCTCCTCCCTCGCCTCGCCTCCGCTACAGCCCTCCGATAAAGGACGGAGTCCGACGGGAGGTCCATTTGCATTTATATCACACGTGTAATGTGCTCAGGACTCTTACGGCCCCGGCTGAGCAGCATGGTATCAACATGACACTTTGGAAATCGCGTGCCTGTCATCTCAAGCCCCCATCCCAAGCCTCATTTCCCACGAAACACGAGCGGAGTGGAGCAGATTTTAATGCAACCTGTCCAGTCTACCGTCTCCCCGCCGTTTTCATCCCCTCACCTCGACACGAAACCTCGCCGACACCCTCCGAGCAGCGCTGTCTTTGCAGTTATTTTCACTTCTGTCTCTCCGGCGGAGTCCTGCTAGCTGAAGCTGATTATGTGATTTGCAATCTCTGGTAACTGTGAATATTTGTCGCGTGTTCTCTCCAGCCTCCCATGATTTTAATTATTTCGCACTATTTAATAAAACAGAAATGTCCAATAAAAAAAGAAGAAAAAAAAAGAAAGTAGCCAGAATAACAGGGGGGCACATTTTCCCCCCAAGTCTGTGGAAAATAAGTGGCTCAGCAAACCCAAATGCTCTCCGGAAGTCTTAATTCTTGTCTCCCTCTGCCTCATGTTTTGCATTTCAAAGAGCAGTGGTGGTTTTCCAAGTGTATCCAATTAAGTCTCCAACTCAGGCTTCTTTTTTTTTCTGTTCTTGTTTTCCTTATCTTCATTAGGATAATGTGACTGATCAGATTTTCCAGACGGCTGAGACGCTGCTGAAGAGGCTGGGAACCAGGGACAACGTCAAGGTATTATATTAATTGTCTGCAACGTTACGTTGGATGGCGCGAGATGAAAGGTAGCGTTGGGATTTTTGGGGAGGAACTGTGATGATTAAAGGGAACCGGGACAAAGAGGCAGCGAACCCAAAACCATTCTGCTCATCTTTCTACCCTGTGCAATTTGCATAATTATGAATGGCGATGCTTTTAACTTCCTGGTGCAGCTCCTGTTTTCACTTCAGTCCTATAGAATTCATCTTCATAAAAATGAGAAGGAGACAGGACAGTTGTGACACCTCACGTTATGAATAAATTGCCGTAACGTTCAAGTATAGCATCTATTGCTGAAAAGTAAGTAATCCAATCTGAGTCGTTTAATATGTAGTACCTGCCAATCAGTGCTATTTTCTGACACTTGAGGTACATTAAAGTTATTGAAATCAATCCAATGTATACGCTGACATCTCTGCAATGCATTAAGAAAAAAGTTACATAGATGGTCAGGAACCTTTAGTTCTTCATGCATGTCAGAAAATGTATTGTTGGTTAGCTGTAGTGCCTGTTTGCACCACCAGGTGGAGCCTTGTAGAGACCAGAGGAGGCGTCACTCAGACTACAGACACTTCCTGTTGGAAATCAGACAGCATTGTGGGGGTTTGGCTAATAAGGGGTGTAGAAGCCAATAATGTAATAACAGCCAATAACATAACAATGGCCACTAACGTCATAAATTTGCACTTTTTAAAATGTAAGCAGCCATTAACATAATAAAAGTCCTGAACCGATAACGTAATATCTTTTGGCCAATAGCGTAGTAAGTTCAGGACTTTTATTACGTTGTTGACCAGTTACTACTTAATTGGCCTATTACATTTTAAAAATGGCAAATTTATTATGCCAATTAATTGGCTTCTAGTCTTCCGTGACGGTTAATGACCTCCGATCTCAAGTTAACCCTAACAAGCTGGGATCAACTAAACCAGCGTTCCCACATCCTAATAAGTCACATG
>NW_007578379.1:310948-337484 GCF_000690725.1 Stegastes partitus | reverse complement strand
TTAAACTGCAGGCCAGAAAGTTGTATTTTTGATGGAATACAAATTAAAAACTTTCCCTTGTTAGTTAGAAAGTACTATCTGGGTGGAGTAAACCTTTAAGACTATACGTACATGGACAGAATATACAATACTTTAGCTATCACCCGTTCAGTTGTTGGGGTTTATTTTGAAGAACAGTGTGGACCTGAAACTGAATCCTCCTCTGCTGCAGACAGGAGCTACTCATCGTCAGTTAATCTCAAACACAAGAGCTGTGGTTGGAGGTCATCAGGCGTCGCAGAAGTATCAGGAGTCCGTTGACGATTTGCTTAAATAATAATCATAATTAGCATCCTTCCCGTCCTGCCACCTGCGTGCCAGCGGATGTAAACAAAGGCTTAGATTAGTGCCAATACCGATCGGCCTTGATCCAATCCAATTCTTTTTAAAGAATCCAAAACAAAGGGCAGCTCTATAATTTAAAGCCATTTTCTGTGTTGAATTAAACAAGTGAGCTTCCCCCCAACAGCAATAAATAAATGCGCTTCCACATTTTTGTCGGTGTGATGAATTAAAACAGCAGCGCTCAGAGTAAGTACTGTTTAAGTTGAGCACATTTGTATTTAATGTTAAAATAATGTTGAAGCTGAAGCTAATGTGTCACACTTGTATTCCTCGTCGGGAGGACGCCGCCCCTCCCGGAGACACTTTGAAGCTTAAAGTAGTTTCAGAAGTGGAAATGTGGCTTCCCATCATATCTTAACCCATTTTTTTCCTCCACTCTCTGCACCATGTATTTAGCTGACAAGCTTATGTTCTTTACAGGTTTTTTTTTTCTTTTTCTTTCCTTTCTGTTATCTTGAATGCATCAAAAAGGTATTTTAGCTGCCGAGCGTTTTTTGGAAAACGACCGAATGAGGAAAATATGATACAGAAATTTTTATTTTTTTTGTCGATCTCTTTTTTTTCTGAGCTGCAGCGAGAACAGAGGAAACGGAGAGCCGCAAACACAGAGCGAGATGTGTGTTCGTGCACATCTGTGTGTGCTCAGATTTCTCCATATCCTCCTCTGTGATGCAGTGTTATGTTGGGCTGACACTCAAACACCATCCACTCTTAATTAGCGCTGCACTATCAGCAGGGAGTCCTCTCTCACTCCCACTCTCTTTCATCCATTCTTTTTCTTCTACACCCCGGCAGCCACAGGCTCAGAGAATCACTTACAATAAGAAGAATGTGTGCAGAGATGTTATGTTTTCTTTTTTTTTTCTTCTCCTCTGCAGCTAGCATGCTCGGTCACATTAGGATTTGACAGTCGTTGGAGGTCTTTATCTTCCATTAAGTGAGAAGTTGTGTCTGTCAGCTCCCTAAAAAACGCTTTAGAGGTCATTTGAACCTTCTCCTCAAAGCACTTTTCTTCTCTGGGTGACAAAAATGCATTTAGCGCTCCTGTATTCTGACTATTTATAGACAGGAGGATGGAAACGCACAAAATGCAGATTATCAACAACATATCGTGCAGTGGCCTCACCAAGTCCTTTTCAGTTTCTTTTTTATTGTGTAAAAGGTTTTTCTGGTGGCTCTTAAGAGCCCTTCACAACAAGGAAGCTGCTAAAACTCACCCAGCAGACAGAAACCTTTCAATTTTTGTCCCTTTTCTTTGTTGCATCGAAACCAAACACGCTGACACACGTCCTCTTAGCTGGACGAGGTGATTTGGGACGAAGCGGTCGAAACGTTTGATCTGCTGCTGCTCCACGCTCTTCTTATCTGTGTCGAGTCTTGTCACGACCTGCCTGTTGAATTTTTCCCACATTAGCCGTCCACGACCAAACGAACCTCCCGTGGCATTGCCAGATGTAGTTGCTAGGAGACATCCGAAGCTCCTGCGAAGCCTCTGCACGCTGTTTCTCGGTGCCAACGCTTGTCTCCTTCCCCCCCTCCCACAGGTGTGGTTCTACAACAAGGCTTGGCACAGCATGGTGTCCTTCCTCGGCGTGGCCAACAACGGCATCCTGAGAGGGAATCTGCCAGCAGGACTGGATCCACGGCAGTACGGCATCTCCGTCTCCAATCACCCCCTCAACCTCACCAAGGAGCAGCTCTCCAACGCCGCCATGTGAGTCACCGGGCCTGAAAGAAGGGTTAAAGGGTTGGAGCTGCCTCGCTTTAGCTGAAAACTCCTGGCTATTAGCTGTGCTCTTGCATCTCCTGCGCCTCGTCGGGGTCCGGGTCAGAGAAAGCGGAGCAGAACAGGCTTCTGAAATATAAAATATAGCACCATTTAGCAACCGGCTGGCGAGGTGGTGCAGTGGATAGTGTTGCCTCACAGCAAGAAGCAACAAGGTTATGAGTTGGTGTGTGTTTTTTTTCTGCGCCCGTGTGGACTGTGTTCGCTCACGCAGTCCAAAAAACATGCAGGTTAGGTTAAGTGCAGACTCTCAGTTACCTGGAGATGTGAACAGGGCTTTTTATTTTATTTTGTCTCTATGGCGGCGTTCCCAGTTGTGTGCTTTTTTCTTTTTAGTTGAAATAAATACTAAAACTGCCCTCGCAGAGCACGTAGTGTTTCATGCAGTATGCATAGAGCGGGGACGTCCAGTGCTGCACGTTCTTACACAACAGAACTACATATTTAAATCCATCCTAGTATCACATGTACACATCTAACCCTCGTCTGTATTTGTTTTATGTTGCTCTTTTGTGTTGCTCTGTCTTTTTATTCAGCTGGTTTTATCTTTGATGAAGGGGCCCCATATTGTAAAAGGGTCGTATTTTAACCCAAACTGCTTTTGGTGCCAAACTATCACCAAGCCTTGAAGCAAATTATAAAAACATGAGGTAGTTTGGTGGCCTTAACTTCAAGCAATAGTGACTGAAAACCAAAAGTAAACAACGACAGAACACAAAACTTAAGTAAAATCCGACCTGTGGTTTAATATCCTGACCTCAAAAAGCTTTGTCGCCCTTTCAAGCTTCCTGTTGGTCAAGTAGAATCACATTCCCCTCTAAACGTTTACTAGTACTTGTGTAGCAACGTGTTTGTCGTCACATTGGACCATTGTTCAATCTGAATCTTTACGCTCAGGCAAGACACCGTGATTGTGGGTAAGAAAAAAAGCCAGAAAATCCTTCACACTGCAAAATCCAACCTCATGGAGTTGGACATTCTGGTATTTTTGACGTCCCGTGTTCTGGGACATGACTATACAGCGTGGTCGTACAGCTGTGATTAAGTGGCAAGCTGTCCTCGTGTACCTCGGCGTCGGCCCGATGTCAGCCGGCGTACACTCCTGAAAAATAACGCTAACAGCACTCTCCAAACCTGCAGTTTCCTACAGCTGGCGTAATGCACTGATTTTGATTTTCTGACAATGCATCACGAGATGAAAAAGCGAGAGAGTGATGGGGACCGGGGAACCGAGACAGATAAGGCGGGGCGGAGAGGGACAGAAAATGAAGAGGAGGAAGAAAAAAAAAAAAAAATGAAGTGAGGGGAGAAGAGAAGCAGCACAGACTCTGGCAGAACAGATGAGTAAGAGACAGTGCGACAGAAAGCATGAGACAGATAGATAGATGGGGGATTTGTTTGAGTATGCACAGATTTGGAGGCCCATGGGAGCCCCTCGCAAGGATGTACCATTCCTTTCTCCCCCTCCTCATGCTTTATCCCAGGGCTGGCGAGAGAGCAGCTCCCCAAGAGAGTGTAAGATTAATGGCGTGCTAAATCATAACATATAGCGCACAGATCTAATGGCTCTCTGTTTTGTTTCTGCGATCGCGCCTGCAGATTTGGAGCCACATTATCAGTTGTTGACTTGATCACCGCGTCTAATGGGACGCACTCAGAATCCATCCCTCTCCAGCAAATTACCACGCCGAGGCGCCAACGCGGTCGTGGCTACCAATCACGGCGCTCGTATTTATGTAGCGTTCAGGTGCTGACGACAGGCTTGACTTAGAGGCTGCTGCACCAGGGTCGGAGATAATTACGAGGAGCAGCCTCCCATAGATCCAACATGAACCTCCTTCCCTCTGTGCAGGAGGCGACGACGGCAATTTATGAACTATGATCTCCAGATTAGCTCGGACGCTCCGTCACTGTTGAATAAGTGTGCGAGTTGAGCTGCTGACTAAAGCACAATGTTGAAGCTCCACTGATCTATATATATACTTTCCAGCATTTCTTGGAGAAAGGGTTTTATGTTCTTGGATGAACCAGGTAGCAGTTGCAGTAAATGTCTATGTCTTTATTTGTACATAATGTCCCTTTGACCCACTGCTTGACGAGGACACTAAACACCAACCACCACCAACATCTTCAGCTCTTGGTCTTGTTCCTTGAGCCATTTTTGAAGGTTTTGGGGTGTCTCAGGTTGTTTTCTCCTCCTGGGATCTGGTTTTTCTTGGTCTTTGCCAGTGTTTAGGAGGGTAAGTATCATCCACATAAATACCAGGACCCCAGTTTTCCCAGCAGAGCACTGCATTGTATCAGTGTTGGAGCTGGTCGGTGATTTCTCGCTTCAGTGGTTAAAGTTTGCAGCCTGATTAAGACCACTTAGTTTCTCTTGTTTTATAAAAGACGCTCCAGTTTTGAACTTAATAATACATCCGTAGGGGTTTTCTTTTATATGCTATGAGACGTATCAGGAGCCACAGCAGTGTACCGGGACTTCTAAGGCAATCAATCTTGTCAACTTAACATGTACGACTGAATCACTCCAATATTTCAACTGTTTATTGTGCAGCGTTGGGCCACTTTTAGGCATGAAGGGATTGTTTTCATGGAGATAAAAACTACACAAAGATTTGTTTTTAGGGGTCTAATCGATGACCGCTACTTAGCAGCATGAATGATTCCAGATGCTCCCCTTTAGGTAGTTTTTTAGGTTTATCTTCAACAATAATGAGCGCAGCGTGGCGGATTAAAAGAAACCAAACAGTCTCAGATTCAGATATCACTTCATTAAGGCTCTTACCCTGTTTAGAGTCGAGACGTTCCTACCGGAGATGGTCACTGAGAGGCCACCGACCACCAGCTGGCTCAGACTGAAGTCGAGCCGTTTATTAATTCATCATAACCGAGACGCCAATCAAGACTGTTTAATGCACCGCTTACATAAGTGTTGTTGGCAGGTAATTTAACAGAGCTTTATTGAAGAGACGTTTCCGGTATTGTGATTGACTGATGTTGGTGTCGCCTCGCCGGGCCATTATTCCACGATGTATTATTCATTTTTAGATTAATATTAATAATAACGACACATCCATGAATATCAATAGAGCATACGTTGGGTTTTCTTCTCGCGCTAACCCCTGTTTAGCAGCAGCGGCACAAAAACCTCTTAAAAACCAATCGGACGCAACGTTATGAAATATTCAAATCGTTGAAAGTTGACCAGTTCTGCGGTTTAAGCCAGAACGCCCGCAATTTACCGTCTCTCTCCAGCGTAATTTGCCAACTAAAGTGAATTTCATGTAGAGTGGTGAATTACAGAGAGCTGTCAAAACAATCTGAAATAGAACCGAAAACTCCTCATTGACACTTTCAGAAAGTTAACAATTGCTAAACCTGTTGCTTCAGTAATAATTCCACCCCAACGACTCGGTGGGACACCTGAATCCTGATTTGAAGCGACGCTCCCCCTCCAGTCACAACCACACATAATGGAAGTGATGGCACAACACGGCGAAGGTAGAAAAAAAAAAGTCGATGCCACCCAAAATTACCGCCCCATCCCCACGAGGCTTCATCTGCGCCGACATAAGGCCGTCCAATTTCCTCCGTCGTCTGCAGAAATGTCAGCTTTGGCAGCGGTTCATTATTGAGAAATATATATCAGTGCTTTAATTGCTCTGGAATATCAATTTGGCAAGTGACAAAAAAAAAAAAAACGTCTCTTTCTCCCCCTCGCCACGCCGTCGGATTTGATGTGTAATTTATTTGCAATCGGCGAATTAATATTGTTTCCGCTCCAAACGTATTCCTTTTTAAAATTGTGTATAGCGGAGCTGCCAAATGAATTTTTAATTCACTCCGTCAACATCAAAAGGCGACGCACAAGCTCAACTTTCTCCATCACATTCAGGCCTCTGTGCATCGTAAAGCTCCCCTCAACACGCCCTCCCTGCTCCTCCGTCATTAGTTAATTAGCAGATTGCTCGTCCTTCTTCTTTTTTGCGGCAATTAGCCACCTTCCAGCTTTCAGGGTTAGATCGTTCACAGCTTTGTCCCCTGCATTACCTCCCCACCCAAACAGAGCCCTTGACACCCTTGTAGAAACGCAGGGCTGGCGCCCGCCGCTGTCGCTGATTTCATATTTATGCGTCCTAATTGGTTTGGCGACGATAAATACAGCCACGTAGCCGCGCGGGGGGAACTTATTCAATATGCTAATTGCGCAGCGGGAAGTCCTGTGAGAGATTAGCGCGGGCTTTAGGTTGAGGGATGCGTTGTGGGGGGTCAAAAAAAAAGAATAGTTTTACCCGATGCTAATTGAGCGGACGCGACGAAGGACGTTTTCAAAGGTACAGTAGGGCGGCTTAAACGGAGACGTACGGCGGCGAAACCAAGGTCAGCGTCTTGGAGGGGAGAGGAGCGATTTGTTTTCTGAGATTCAAGATTTTAAACTGTGCCAGGAGACCAAAGGGGAAGCTCTGGAACACGACTCCAGGAGGCTAAAAGCTTTTTTTTTGTTTTTTTTCCCATCATGTGTTGTCGGCGCTCGTCTGATTCAGACATCAATACTAACAAGCCTGAAACGTCAGCGGCTGACATTATTCCTGCATTTGCGACGAAATTAGTCTAAATGCGTCCCGAAATTGCAAAGTGTTAACTGTAATGTCTTTATTGCATTAAAGAAAATGAGCCGAACGCTGCTTCGGTTTTGTTTAAGCATCGTCTGGCTCCTTCCTTGCATCAACAAAAGCTCTCTTTCTTCTATCTCCCAGTATCTCTTCTCATTTATTCCTTTTCTTTTTTTTTTTTTTAAATAAATAAAAAAACTGAAAACAGTGACAGCATTACACTTCCCCTGCAGCACAGTGTGGAATCTGCCATCTCTAACCTCCCTCTCTTTATTCTCATTGAAATCGGCGCTGCGATGGCCTTGTGAGCGTTGGCAGACGAGGCAGATTCTGTAAATGCGCCGCCGCCGTCACGTCGCAATGCCTGGTGCCCGCTGAAATGGAAAATCAAGTGAGCCAGTATTCCCAAAGAAATAACATTTAAATGCAGCGAATATCACAGCAGAACTTTAATCAGTTTCATTGGAAGCATGAGACCGTTTAGATTTCAATTGAGCCAAAGTTCTCTTTCATATATTACAGTATGTATATCTCTCCCGCTGCCGTTTCTTGTGGACGGGTTTATCCAGAGCACCTCGTGGGACGGACCCGAGGGTTTCTGGTAGCAGCAGCAGTCTGATCATCAACCAGTTTATATGAGTTGTAATTGGGCAGATAGCTGCAGAGAGCTTTGATTTCTTTGGTCATACAAGCATCAAAACTGGCCCGTTTGCCACATGAATGTCAAAAATGGACGCCATTTCCCATATGCAATCCTGTACGTTTTCACATACGGAGATTTGCTTGGTTTTGGTGTCAAAATATGTGACATTCAGCATGATAACGTACACCTTAAGAGCTAGCTTTTAGCCAAGCTCAAGCCCCAAAACATGAGCTGACCCCTGTTGACAGCTGAGCTTTTGTTCAGTTCTTTCATGGGCGACGGTGTTTTGGGGTTTTTTTTGTTTTTTTCGATTTCCAAGGAAAGAGTGAGAGGTCAACCAGGCAGGTGTTTACATGTTCCATATTTGCTAATCTGACCCCAAACTTGTAGCACTATAAGAATAAAACTGTTGTGACGTCGTTAAGACATGTAATTTTCCAACTACAGTGAAATCGTGTTCAAATCAAACTCTCATAATCCAAAGTACCCTCTCAATTCCAAGTGTTTCTGTTTTTTTGACAGCTGGATATAATTCAAACTTTATTTAAGACGTTTGCTACTCAACTACAGCTTCAATTTAGAGGGTTCTTTGGAGCTTTGTTTTGTCAGAAATACACCCTAAGGTGTCCAAATATGTGAAATTTAGCAGGTAGAATCCAAATGTTCATGTTCTAACATGATAACTTACACCTTAACAGCGAGTTTTTAGCCAAACTTGTGAACCAGTTGGGCTTTTCGTTCATTCTTAAACAGGTGGTGGTATTTTTTCTGCATTCTGGGGTCAACCTGGGATGTCTACATGTTCTATACGTTCTAATCTGAGCCTAGCCTGTAGCACAATTAGAAATTAACTGTCTGAAGCCTGTGTCATTGTTAAAATATGTACTTTTCTGATTACAGTAAAATCTTGTTAAATCAGACTCTCATAATCAAAGTACCTGTTTGATTCAGACTGTTTTTATGATCCCAACAATATCAATAAGTCTGAAATAAGACATTTGCTGTTTCATTACGACTAATTTAATGAAGTTTTACTGTATTTAGACGCTTCCTGATGACAGAATCGAATTCTAAGGAGTCCAAAAATGCATGAAACAATGTTAATGCCGTAATAATTGGAGTTATGTTCCACAAAATCCAATGCCAATGTCCGCCATCTTGAAAAATGGACACCATGTTGACGTTTTTTTCCAAACAAGCAGCCTGTAAGTAATGCACATGCCGTATTTGATGCATGTATGACAGTTTAAATCATCTGCACCACTGAGTACAATAACTGTCTGCCCGGCGGCATCAAACTACAGTGTTTCCCAGTCGTCGGAGTCTCTTCTTCATTGTCCTGTTTGTCTGCTTTCTCCCTCATCGCAGGGCCACGACCATGACCAACGTGGTGGTGTCCATCTGCGTCATCTTCGCCATGTCCTTCATCCCCGCCAGCTTCGTCCTCTTCCTCATCCAGGAGAGGGTGAACAAAGCCAAGCACCTGCAATTTGTCAGCGGAGTCAACCCCACCGTCTACTGGGTGGCCAATTTTGCCTGGGACATGGTGAGTAACCAGGAAGTGAGGACAGTAAAGCGTGTTCTCTCTCATCTGACAGCGGCCTCATTTCCTCCATTTTACTATCCAGAAGATTCCACCTTAGGCTATATATGTTTAAAAAAAAAAACCCTAAAAAATCCATCCGCTGTAATTGATAACGTAGCTTTGACACCGCCGGCTACTGGGAGAAGCCTCGCCTGAGCAACAGTTATTGGCTGAGGCGTAATTATCGGCAGCAGCTGCCCCTGCTGGTTACGCTCAACAGGCTTAGCGGCAGTTTCCCCCAGGCATAATGGAAGTAAACATTTCATCAGGTACCTTTGGTAAAGAAATGGCATCGGGACACTCATCATTATGGCGGATAAATGCTGTCTGAGTGGAAGACAAACGCACCTGAGGAGCCGCTCTAATGATTGTAGCCCGGAGCTCCGTGCAGCTCCAGCAACAGTGATATTACAGAGAATCCAGGTAGTACACGCGCTATAAATAAACATCTGCAATACAAGGTAAATGTCCAAAACAAAGCCAAACAGCAGCATCAATTATGTTGCTTTACTTGTTTTTTTTGTGTTTGGGGTGGGGGGGAGGTAAAGAATCGAACTCGTTAAAGCTTCTTCTCCAGTTTGTTTTGAGCGCTCCGGTGTGTCGCTGAGCCGCCGAACGGAATCAGATTGTTCCGTTACGCGAAGAATTAATGAGAGAATTAAAGCCGGCGACATCCGAGTGATAATTAAAAAGCCATCGACAGATTTCACAATCACGCGTCCTTTCAGTTTGTGTGGAGGAAAAAAAAAAGAATGTTAAAGGCGTTTTAATGCCCCGAAGAGCGACTTGTAATCATGTACGGGCCTCTGTTGATGACGGAGATGGCTGCTCATGGGTTGTTTTTTTCTTTGTGTTTGTTGTGACAGTGCAACTACATCGTCCCCTGTTTGATTGTGATCGTGATCTTCCTGAGCTTCCAACAGGAGGCCTACGTCTCCCCTCCCAACCTGCCCGCTTTGATCCTGCTGCTTGTCTTTTACGGGTAAGTCGATTAAATAAAAAAAACTTGACACCTGCAGTCATCAGTCACCTTAAATTCCCTCATAAAGTCTCTTTTTTTTTAATCAGGGAAGACATCTCAGCAGGATTTAATGGATTGTGGATCGTTATGTTCTGTATTTACACTTTCATCCACACTGTATAGTTTATGATGTAGTTCAAACACTTTATCGGAGCTGCACTGCGCTCACATCCAGTACGTCTAATGAAACATCTAAAGACAGAAGTTGTGCTTGAAGATTCTGTAGGGTCAGCCTGTATCATTACTCAGATTTTATTCATGGTTTTATTTGTTGTTTGTGCCCCAAAAACAAAGTTCTGTGAAATAGTTTTGGTGAATTTTAAGATGTGTTTCCAGACCTGAGAATTTTTTGGTATATTGGCACAAAAAACCCAGCGTCTTTCCTCGAAAGCCATTTTAAAGGTTCAGTGTCTCCAGAAATATAACACATCCCACAGCCGTGACATTTAGTGAGGATATGGTGGAAATTGTTTCCAGCACATCGAAATGATTGAATGGCTCCAACGGAGGATGCTTTTTTTTTTTTAAACTACTGGTTCTTGGAAAATAGAAAAAAATACAAAATTTTCAACCAAGAAGTTCCTCTAAGTGTATAATTATATGGATTTACTCGTCTTTGGTTGACGTTTCACCAACTTTTCAGGCCTCTAGCATCAGTAGAATTTGATGTGTGGCAATTATGGGAAGCCGAGGTTCCAGTTTTGGCAATTTTGACCAAATATTGGTGTGGACTCATTGGTAGGAGACAAAAACTGGTGTCCATAGGGGTTCATATGTTGCCATTATGTGTGCAAAGCTACAAGCTGCTTCCATGTTTTCGTGGCTTATTTTGTCTTACCGAACGCCGCCGGACATGTACCTAAAATAAACCCTGAACAGATAAACTGAGGTCAACTCAACACACATCACTGTACAGCTCGTGTTTATTAACGTCAATCAGCTCAGTGTTGAACTTAAAGCAGCTAAAGTTCCGTTATACCTCGATGGATTTTGCAGAAAGGAAATTCTCAAGGCCGGTTCAGTGTCCCAGGTTGGCCTTAATGTATAGTTTGGACACCATTAATCAAACATTTTAATTGCAAGTAATTACCGAACTACTCCAGATCACGAGTTCATGGTTGATTGAGTTATACCTTCAAGAGCTCCTTCCACGGGACACTTTAAGCATCAAACACCTCATTTCTGGTGATTTTTATGCACCGAATTTCTCCTTTACTGCACCGCTAACTGTGCGAATGTTTTCTTATTCACACAAAATAAAACACAAAGTTCAGGCAGCTGTAATGAAATGTAATGCGGCGAGGCTCTCGGGCGTCCTGCGATGCTTTCAAATATTTATTCTCCTGTAGATCTGAGTTAATATCGTCCCTGCTGAGTCAACACACATATAGCACTTTTAAAAATAGAAGTCCTCCGCTTCTTTCATGCTTTATTGGGTCGGACAAATTGTTTTGTTCTCAACATTAAGGCGGACACCTTAAATCTACTCGCGGTTACATCTTTATAAGAGTTCATCCATAGTTAAGAGATACTCCTCCCGGCTTCCTGCTGCTTTCCTTTACCTCCAGCAGCACCTTAATTTAAGCTGATTCATGTTATGTATGGTGCCGTACCTCCGCGATCGGATCATCAATTTCCAAGCCAGTGAAACTCCACACGGCCGAGGTGTCGCGTGAACAACAGCCGGCGTGTTCGGCCACATCTGTCAAAAAAGATGTGTCAGGGAGAAGCCACGGACAGCCACGAAAGGCTAAGTGAAGCCGTAGCGATTTGAGGACTGACCTTTAAATAGACCTCCGAGTGAATCATTATTGCAAATATCAAATTCTGTAGTCCAGTGCGCTTCTAAAGTTCACACCAAATCCATTAATAAGAAAAAAAAAAAGTTATTTTTTCCTCAATAACTATTATTTTTCTGCTCTAATAATTACACCGCTTCACTTAAGGGATGAAGTGGTGCCGCGGTACGGCGTGTTCTGCTGCTAGGAGAAGGGGGATTTACCATTTAGCTGCCCTATTAGACACAGATATGTACCGCTGTGCCGTTCAGACCAAGGCTGCAGCCTAAATCTTTAGTCGGGAAAGTCTTAATCTGCTAAGGGGCCGACTGTCAAATACGTGTAGCTGAGTTAAACGTAAACATGGATTTGCTTCTGAAGTCGGCCGAGCTGGAGTCAGAGGGAATCGAAGGGGTTTCTTTTGTTTGTTTTGGTTTTTTGCCACCAATCCAATCACTTTTTAGCATCTGCCAATACTAGTTTCCTACATAATGGAGACGTCGGGTGTTGCAGATTAGCTGGGTTGGAAAGCAATGTGGGGGTTTAGCTAGTAAAGGGGCACCATGACGGAGACTTCGATGTGGCTTCATGACCTCAAATCAAGTTGGGGGTCAGCTAGGACAGCATACCTAAATTATGTGTCTGCAGCTTTATAGCAACGTTAGCACGTAACGGGTTGGCCGTCAAATACATGGAGGGAATATTATTGAGGTTTTTTTTGCCACTGATCCAATCTGAGTCATGTAATGTTCTGTCGATACCATTTTCCTACATAATATACAACTCAGGTATTGCAGATTAGCTTCAGTATCTGGTTGCCCTTAAGGTTTAAGCATTGTGGGGCTTTAGCTAGTAAAGGCGCTCCACGACAGAGACGACGTTAAGAACATTTGGTGACCAATAAAATAAAAATAGTATTCTATAATCTATATGGTCAAATCAGCAATTATTTAATTGATATGTCATTGAAGTAAATGATTCAGTTTAACAGTAGTGGTGACAGCAGATGCAAACAAAGGATCAGACTTGTGTTCCTCCTGATACCAGTTCAGTTAAAAGTTGACCTGATCAGCCCTTATTCCAGGCTCAGGATCAGCTTCAGGACTCCCCCAGTCCATGTTCTTGTTCCTGTAAAGTGAAGTTATGTGAAAACACGACACAACTGCCTCGCTTCATCTACCTCCAACACTGAACTCGAATAACCGGCTGCCAAGCGCGGGGGCGGCATTTATTTCTGCAGCGCTTTTATGGGCGACTTACTGGAAATGCAAATGACCGCAAGAAGCCGGTGGTGCCTGAAACCGGTACGGCTGACCTGCTAATCTGCATTCATGAATTGAAAATTTGCAACGGACTCAGTGGCTGCTAACATGATATCTGCCACCGTTATTAACCCTGACGGCGAGCTTAATGAGCGCGGGCCTCGGCGGAGCTCACCTTTGTAATCTGAACCTCTGCGGTTTTGCCTGAATCAGGTCGGGGGAGGAGGGGTGGGAGTCTTGTTTCGGTCTCCTCTGCCGGTCTGAGTGATTGTGTTGTGCTTGCTTCAGGTGGGCCATCACCCCCATGATGTACCCGGCCTCCTTCGTCTTCAGCGTCCCCAGCACCGCCTACGTCGTCCTCACCTGCATCAACCTGTTCATCGGCATCAACGGCAGCATCGCCACCTTCGTCATGGAGATGTTCGACGACGACGTAAGTGGCGGCTCCGTCCAAACACGTACAATCATGCACCACTCGACTGCCTCCTATAGCTGCGTGAGAATCATATTTATGCGGCAGCTGTAGCCGCGGACGGCTAATTGACTTGAATGATAGATAAACGCTCTGTGTTTTCCAAGCAAAAGGCACGTGGGAGGTAGCGCTGTACCCACCTGGTGTAACTTTTAACACACTTCCTTTATCCTCTCAAGGGTTTTTCAAAAGCAGTCATTTCCCCCATATTTTCTTTTTAATCGTTTTGGTGAGAATCGGGTCTTCGGAGAACTTTCCTCATCCATCTTTCAGCGAGCGTTCGTTTCGAGCTGCTTCCGTCTCGGGGGAATCAAAAAGACAAAGAGAGAAAAAAAAACGAGCTAAATAAGAAATAGAGAGCTCGGTTATGGAGACGAAGGGACTGTCAGTCACTTTGCTTTTGATTAGGATTTAAATCAGTTTCATTTAAAGGAGATTCCAGAGCCGGGACCTGTGTTGTTCGCAGGTGGCGCTGATAGGAGGGAAATTATCTGCAATTCTTGACATCTCTGTCAATTGTTCTCTGAACTGAATACGTCTAATTTGATTTGTAGACTTAATTGTTGCTCGCCTGATTAGCATACATCACCCACTTTGTATTTTTAGCCCGATCAGTCTTTCCCTGTCGCGGTGACAAGCTGCTTATACATCCGATGCGTCGCCTCCGATGTGACACTTCAGACGCGGCGACGTCGCCTCAAAGACTTTGCCTCTGCACAGTCTGTCCCCCCTGACGCCGCCACCGCCGCCGACTTGATGTTTCCTCCGGTGGAGCTCGGCGTGGGGATGTTTCCCCGTCTCCTAACGAGGCTGCCTTCATTTGCATCGTGATTTCGTTGCGGCTTTCGCTCCGAGAAAGTCGCCATTCCGTTGTCTTCCCTTTTATTTATTGATGCGCCGCTAGCTGGAGCGTATTACTCATAAAGGGCGCCGCCGGTGATAATTTAATGGACGGCGCGTTGCCCACGGGCGGCGTAAAGGGACGGATTTACAGCGCGCCGCTCTTGTTCGAGGCATTAGGGACGGCGATAGTGCTTCTCCGAGACTTGACAGGGACAGAGGTCCGTGATAATTCTGCTAATCTGACTCGATTTGGCCGCCGATAAGAGCGCCTGATGGGTCAGCATCAATCAGCGGATGTTACAGCCCCCCTCCTCCCTCCTTCCTTTCCTCCTGCTCAGAGCTGATATCTCTTCAGAGCAGACTCTTCACCAAACAGCCGTCGTAGGTATGACAGTGCCCCGACGTGCTCCAGTTCACCAGAGAGCGACGATCCCACGCATGACAGCTCAATCAAGTCTTCTCCTTGTGCTCGCTTTCAAAGCTTTGTCTCGTCATTTTTAGACTCCTCAGCGGTGGCATTAGTTAAACAGTGTCGCTCAAAAGTGAAGCTACAGGCTTCAGTGTGTTCTCTGTTTTCAAGCGCCGGGTGGATCTAGATCCCTTTTGGGCATAGCACCATTTTTTATTTTTTTTCCGAGAGAGGAAACGGGGGGAGAATGAAGAAGGGAAAAAAAAGAAAGTATCAGAGTGAGAAAGCAGAGCTGCAGTGTTACAGACTCGGTGCCCTAGTTTTGTCTCGAGACCAATGGGAGATTTTCTTCCCCTCAGGACTGTCCAACTCCCCGTGGATTGCATCAATCCCAGCCTGCCTTGTGTGCTCCGAGCAGTGTCTGAGTCAATACTTCCACCACGTGCCACTCACAGATAACCACAGGCAAAGATAGATGTCCCGGGATAAAGGTGTGGTCAGGTGCGGCGCTACCTGCCTCACTGGAGCTGGAGCTGGAGCATCGTGTCGAGCGTTTAACAACTCACCAAATTCGCCTAAAAAAAAAAAAACAACTCATCTTTTAATGCACCAAGGGCTCAATATCATCTCCAGAAGATATCTTGAGCCACATATTGCTCTCTTGTCTGCTTCCATCGTGATTTCCCGGCGTTATGAATGAAGCCGTGCGGTGGGAATAAGCACAAGTGGCGATATGGGTCAGATAAGCGCGCCGCCGACTATACCACCTTCAAAACCATTTGAAAATGATTTATGGGCGTGTGCCGCAAACATAAGGGGGGAAAATTGTCCGGCGTTTCATCATCCGGCCGACTTAAGAGCCTCTTAGATCTCCTTGATGAACACGCGCTCAGGAGAAGATGTGTTGTTTTTATGTATCGATCTCAAATTAGGCGTCGCTTTTTCTGCGCCAGACGGATGTGCTGCCTTCAGCCAAGGTCAGAGCTGCTGTTTATTTGTTTGACTTTCTTATCTCTGCGTAAGCTCGGAGTTGGATTTAAAAAAAAACAGAGAGGCGGCAAATCCGTAGGTGTGTGTGCGCTTCGTATTTACATGCAAACAACTGGGGGCATGTTTGACTTGAAATGTTTGCAACCAAGGAAGGGAAAAGAGCATTTATGTCATCTTAGGGGACGCGTTGTTCCTGCTGCGAGACGTCCTCCCCTCCGTATGTAAATGAAAGTATTGGTAGTCGACCTAAAAATGGTTAAAACACACACAGTAAACAGTGCTGTTAAATCCCACTAGTCAGAGCTGTTCAGGAATTAAAGCTGGAAGAAAAGCAGATCGCGTAGCAGCAAGCCGTCGTGATCGCAGCTCTTTGTGCCTTTTAGTCTTCAAGCAAATGTGTAAATGTGGATAAAAGGCGTGATGAATTATTGTTGAGCGCGTTGCCGGACATCTGAAGGTTTTGCTTTGACATGGCGATCAATGAGGCCTTTTCATCGCAGTCTCCGATCTGCCTGAGAGAAACTAGGCCAGTGACCACCTACTCATGCAAAAGGAGGAGAAAAAAAAAACTCACCTCACATATGCGTGTCCACTTTTGATCTGGAGTGTTGCTGTGTGTTTTGCCACAAAGGGAGGAGATTAGGTTGGACCGCTGTCTTCTCTTTGGCTCTCGTACGACACGTGACGGGTCGCTCACAGTTTCATACACGTGGAAAAAAATCAGCAACTTTTTGCAGATGTTGGCTTCGGATTGTGACAAAACATTGACTCGGTTACAGTTTTTAACAAAGCGCTCAGATGTTTCTCAGCCCTGAACGTGTCACGAGGCTTAGAAACGCTGGAAAAAATGTGAATTATGAAGCACCTGTCGCTCTGAAAGCATTCGTGGCATGAAGGTAAAACGTTCCACGGCTTCTTTAAACACAATGAAGTGAAAAATCTGCTGATTCTGAGGAGTCTGAGGAGCTGATTTATTAACATAAAACCTGTTTTTAAATAGCTCCGCTGCATGAATGTTTATACGTCCAAGACGGAGTAGAAGGACGAGTCGCTGCGCCCCCTTTGTGATCAGACTCGTTAATGCCCGCTGTAATCACGCTGGATTAGGAGAAGCAGGCAAAGCAAATACGCCAGTTTACAGCAGAGCATTTTGGGAAATGTGCTTTTTTTTTTGTTTTGTTTTTAAGGCTTTATTGTAAGAGTTGGATGAGAAGATCAATAAGACTCACACATCTGTCCGCTGAATATGAAACCAGCGTGAGGCTCGCTCGGCGCGAAGACAGTAAACAGACAACTGCTTTATATCCAAGTGAAAAAAAACAAGAATAAACAAGAAATGGAGGCGAGATGGGACGAGGTAATTAGCCGAGATGTCCGGAGAGACCAGAAATTTGTTTCCCGGTAACGATTTTGATACCAGAGCAGAAAACAAACCCATGAAATGGTTCTTTTTTTAATCATTTCTTTTGAGTTTCCTCACCTTTTGTCATGTCTCTTTTTTAAACAAACCGTCCTTGATGCTTTGGCGGCGTCTTTACCGTGATATTCAAACCAATGAAGATTACTGAATTGAACTGAAGTTGTAGTTATCTCAATAAGAAGAAGACAAACAGAGTTGAATGGCTCAATTATTGGCCCTTCAAAATAGAAAATGAATACAACATTTTCAAACCAGGATGATATTGTGACACCAGAAACTTCCTGTAAGTGTATATAAATGGTTTAATCCATATTTCCTACTAAAAATACAGACTTTGATTGACATTTCACCAACCTTTGAGGCCTCTAACATCAGCTGAATTTGATTTTTGACAAGTATGGGACAACCAGGTTCTAGTTTTTTGTAAAATGGTGACTTGGACTCAGTTACTGGAGCACAGAGGTGTCTAGAGATTGAAATTCACCAACGTATGAGGCCTTTTTTGCCACTTTTTTTCCATTTTCAATTGCCAGCAGAGGCCAGATTCTTCATTTTTGGCCCTTGAAAATGGAACAAAAGGACAAAGCTGTGTCGTATATACGCTCTGACAGGAACTTTCTTGGGCTCCCGATACCACCGTTGTTCGAAAAGCTTCCATTTTGAAATTCTAGTGATTCAAAAATTGTCCTGTGCTGGAGCCATTTAGCCATGTGGCTCTGCTGGAAACTATCTGGTCTCCGTTCTCACCAAATTTCATGGCTGTGAGAGTTATATTTCTGGAGATATTGAACTTTTAAGATGGCTTCCCGAGTAAATCTTTTTTTTTTCTAAGGGTGAAAATACAAAAAAATCCCAGGAAACGTATGACTTTCCTTACAATGCAGTTATTTTGCAGATCTTTGACCCGGACTGACCCGATCTCCTCGTGTGACTCCTCCAACTTCAAATCACTCCTTTGAAAAAGCAGTAGAGCATCTGGGAAACTTACCCGACTAAGCTGTCTTTAAATTGGGTTGTTTTTTGTGCGGTCGTCGTAGCTGCCAGCCCGACGCTTACTCACTGAGACTAATTCTGTGAATACACTCCGCAACAATCCCGGCCATCGTGTGGAAATCTGGCGCGCGGCTTTAACAAATTGCACTCCGCCCCGACCCCACCTAATCTTTACACTCGCCCAAAAAACAGAAACGATGAATTTATCTCCCCGTGTACGGCGCAGCTTTGAAGACGATGCTGCAATGAAGCAGTATGCATAATGCATGAGCCGGGTTCTGAACACTGTGCAGCACCAAACACAGTCATATTTTGTCCTCCCCTTCGCTCGGCTTTTTCCCTCCCTCAGCCCTTTCTTCCTTACTGTACTCCTCTCCTTGTTTGAGCTAGTTTGTCACAGCTTCGTCCGCTGTGGCTTCATTGAATTAATTATTGCTTTTGTGCTTTACTGGGCCGCTGAATTGAAGCCACAGGGGGGGAGTAGAAGGGAGAGACGGGACGGTGCAATTTTCGGGAGAAAGATGAGTTGTAGCCGGGAAATACCCAGTCAAGATAAGCCGGGCTTTTTATGTGTGCCTTGTGAAACGCTGGAGCAATCTGCTGCGGCTTTGTGTTTGTGCGTCTATTTCTTGTTGTATACATTATCAGAACAAAGACAAAGAGAGTGCCTGGTGGTGGGTTGTTTTTTTATTTCTTGTGCCTCTGGGGCTTCTGGATGCTCCTTGTAACCCTTAGTTATGATTTTAGGGTGAACATCTGTTTGCCGGAGCGTCGACTCGTCTGCTTGTGTTTGCACACGTGGGCCTCGCTCAGCGCGACGTTCGCTGAGCTCCGGCATCAAGGAGGCAGATGAACCTCGATGCCACGCGGAGCTTCAGCGGCGCTCAGCGTGCGGCGCCGAGTTCAGGGCGTTTGTTAATTATCTGCACTCGCGTCGTGGAGCTGCGCAGAGCTCGTCTGGACCTGCGAGTTCAAGGCGGGGAGTCGACACGTCAGGACCACAGCCTTCACATGCCACTAACTCACTTCGTTCTTTTCCTCGACAGAACATCACCAAGATCAACAACATCGTGAAGCAGGTGCTGCTGATCTTTCCACACTTCTGTCTGGGCAGAGGGCTGATCGACCTGGCCAGCAACCAGGCGATGGCGGACCTCTACAGCGGCTTTGGTGAGAAGCTACAGTCGTGTCGACACGTCTGACAACGTTAAACCCCGAGAACACATAGAAGAACATCCATAAATCATTCATCAGCATGTTTTCAAACTGCAGACATCTAGTGTTCCATGTTAAAGTAAAATGAAGTCACGTTTTCTTTGACGTAAACACCTGAGCAGCGTCTTATTTTAAAACGTGAGCTTTAAAACACTTACATATCTCACTCTGATGTTTTTCCTTCCAAGGGAAACCCTGTTTTGTTTGGGGTGTTCTTGGAAACATGCAGCTCATCAGAACTCACAATTAGACCATTTTTAACTCATCTGTATCCGCATGGACCCAAGAACGACCCTTTGTTTACGTCTGTTGCACACAAGTGTCACAAATCATCAATTAATAATCGATTAAGGCAGCTGCTTCATGTGCCGCTGTCATATCAGAACACTGTGCTTGTTGATCCCAGATTGATTTGATTCTCGTCTCCTGGCCAGAGGTCATTAAGCACCACAGAAGCGAGTGGTGGTTCAGACAGGTACTGCAGCAAATATACAATATTTGAAGGGCAAAAATGTTGATTGAAACGTTCCTACTGTGAATATTTGCTGAGACAAATTACTGACAAGTCGGGGAATGACTGTTTTCACATGTTGGATGAAGAAAACAACACAAGAATGAAGCTTATGTGAGGAAACACGAGCTAAACAGGCTCATTTTCACTTACATTTCGTCAAATCATAACATGTCATCTCAGGGCGCTTTATGGAGCGAAGGTAAGGTCGTACAGTTCCCTCTCGAGAAAGGATTCGGCGACAGCGGGGAGGAAAAACTCCCTTTTACCTGGAAGAAACCTGAGCGACTCCGGGTGGGCGGCCATCTGCCTCGACCTGTCGGTGCGAGAGGAGAGCAAAGAGAGGGAAGGGCTGAGAAACAACAAGCAGCGAACACCGGGCCGTTCGGTGTAGCCGGTAATCACAGATCAGAAACGAACCCGCAGAAAGCTGCGCCGGGAGAAGGATGAAGCACAAACTACTGTGGAAAGAGGAATTAATGGCGTGCATTTGTAGCATATAAAACCGCGGAGGATAAACGACAACGCAGAGGCAAGGAGGGGAGATTTTAGTTTAAACTCCTTCGATGTTTTAAGAAAAAAAAAACAAGCCTCATCCTGGAGTGGAGCTTCTCTAAGCCATTAAAAGTCAGGAAAAGTAATCAACTGAAGGAAACAGGGAAGTAAAAAAGTTCTGTGAAGAAGACAGATTGGTGCATCGCTGCTCTTTTGTCTTGTGTTGTGCGACGGAGCGGAGAGCTGCTGGGTAAACTTTATAATGCATCTTTTAATTTGCATCTCGCCGTCTTTGTCCGCTCCAGCCGGGCTAATCTCGCCGCGCGTCCGATTAAAAGACGGATTTTGCCAGATGTAAAGTTTCAGACGCAGTTTTCCCCCGGACTCAGCGGTCAGTCTGCGGTGATGAATTAGCTGCTCTCCTGTATTTGTGTGCCTCTTAAGAAAAAACACAAAAACCGTCGGTGCTGCTGCTGCTTTTCTTTCACGCGAAAACCTCGCCGCCGTCATTTAGCGAACAGCAATAAACACAATTTGACTGTGGAGAGCATGAAAAGGGGCCAGCAACCCTCCAGAAACATTCTATATAAAACATTTGCATAACCAATTTTTGGACCCCGCTTTGTTTACATCCATGTTTACTCGCTTCCAGTCTTTTGCTTCTCAGTGTTCGGCCACTTATTCTGGCACGTTGCTGAGTTTCATGAATGAGAGGAACACTGTGAACACGTCTGACATGAATATTGTTGTGCACGACAACAACAAAATGGGAATCTACATATTAACCCTCTGGACCTTGAGCAATTTCTAAACGTCTCTTCTCTCTTTGGGGCTTATTTGTTACCGCGACATAAAGTCCTACACCTCTATAGAAAGGACAGAGTTTAGAATAACAAAGCTAAGATGTCATTCGTTATGAAAAAGAAAAAATGGCAGTTACATTTCTTTGGTTAATAATTCAAATCATTCAATATTAAAATAGAAGAAGAAATGAAATCCAACTGCCCCGATGTGTTGCCAGTACTCTGAATATTAGATATTTTACAATTTGTCTGCAGTTCAGCCAAAAACAAATCCTTAAATAGTTATTACATGACACATAACTTGCAGCTGAGTCACTAATGGCGTCACTTTTGCATTCAGAAGCACAGATTTGTTTGTCTGGTTCAAGCAGACGACCTATTTTTTGGCAGAAGTTTTAATTTAGACGTGTAGAAAAGATGATGGGATTTGGCTAACTTGGATGGACGAGTAGTTCGAGGACACTGGGAAAGCTGAAACGTTTGTTCTGACTTTGATGAAAGGTGACATGTTTTTAAGGATAACTTGGCTTTTAAGTCTGCTGTCGGAGGGTTAAAACATAGTCCTGTGCTTGACTGATTCTTATCTCTGACCATTAACAACAACTTCCACAATGTTGGAAGACACTCAAACCTGTCAGTAATACCAGCAAAGTGACTATTGCGTTCATCAGAATAAGTTATTTTAGGGCATCAAGTGCACATTAAATACATTTCTTAATAGTGTCTTGTTCAATATGTGCAGGAAGAAGTTTTCTTACCCCCAAACAAATCCAAACCATTTCAAATACACACTTTAAATACATTAAAATCATTCAAATCAATCCAATGTATGTGCTTGAGTACTGAATAGCCTGGCAAGTTGAAAAACAAAAGTGGCTCCATGAACTGCAAAAGACAAAGAAAACCTGTATTATCTACATGCATGCTAGGAAATGTCCTGTCGATCAACTGCAGTACCTGGTTGTTCCACCAGGTGGAGCCTCTCAGTGTTTGACACCAGAGGAGGCGTCAGTCGGAGTTCATGTTGGCGAGCAGAGAGCATTGTGGGAGTTTAGCTCATACAGGGGCACCATGACAGAAACTTTTGTGGTCCTTAATGACCTCCAGTCAGAATACAATTGAAAAAACTTTGACACCTGCGTGAACATGAACAAAGAATCGATTTTAGGTTTAGATTCTGGTCCATCTTTGTCATGAACGACTCTGTCCGACTCGCCTTGCTTTGCTGTTGTATCATCAGAACCTCCTTTCGTGTTCATTTCAGCTCCGATTGTTGACTCCATCCCTCCGGTTAGCGATAAGTCCCTCGATTTATTTTTCTGACCGCTTCCTTCCGCCCACGGCAAAATTAAAACCGCCCACTCCCGCGGAAATTACGCCGGGTTGCAGGATCCCAATCCCAGCGCAGCCCTCCGCGACACGGCGGCGAAAACATCAACGCTCTTTCAAACGCCGCGAGTGTCGCCTTTAAAAGGAAGCCACTTCCTCCGCCAAAACAATATTTGACCGGTTACACAGCGACACTCGAGCTGCGACTCCCCGCGGGAGTTAAATTTAGCCGGGCGACGGGGAGGCGGGCGGCGTTCGACGGGGTGGAGCCGAGGGTTGAGGAGGCCATCGAGAGGCAAAGAGGCGCATGAAAGAGGAAGAGGAGTTTTATCTGTGGAGAGATGGAGCAGGAAATGGTGGTTTGAGGAATCATTTGCGGCGGCGGTGGAGAGCAGGAAAGAGAAAAGCAATCACAACTTAAAAGGGCTGGTGTGGAGAGGGGCTATTTACCAGAGAATGAGACTGAAAGCGCTTTCGTTTTTCTTGTCTCCTTATTCTCTCCCCCCCCTCGGGCTCAAGGGCTGTAGAGGCTGAGAGGAGGAGGAGGAGGAGGAGGAAGGAAAGAGCGAGCAGATTTGAAAATGGTTAGAGTGGAAGGCCTGTCACCAGTTTACTTACGTGTTCATTAGCCAAAAAAGCCTCCAACATGAAAAGTACAGGATGTCAGCCATTTCCCCACATAGGTGACAGACAGTTTTTTCCCCCTGTTTTGTTTTTTTTGTTGCTTTTTTTTTTTTTTTCATTTTAAGGCTAAGTGGCATTTTAAACTGCGGGCTTTCAGCGGCGAACACGTCTCAGAAACACTTCACAGAGCTGACAAAATACAGCTCTCCGCTAACTTTTGACAAAAATGTCCATCGGCTGCCCGCGAAAGAGAACATCTGGTGGTTTCTTCTTTCGTTTCTCGATGCCGTTTCGTTGGCGATGAAGTGGCGCACGGCGGCCATGTTTTAATCACTTATCTGGCTCCTGTGTGTTTTTAATTCACATTTCTACCCCCGACACTCCAGGTGAAGACCGCTTCCAGGAGCCGCTGAGCTGGGACATGGTGGGCAAGAACCTCTGCGCCATGTCCATCCAGGGAGTCGTCATGTTCGCCGTCACCATCCTCATCCAGTACAAGTTCTTCTGCAAGCCCAGGTGCTTTTCAAACGCCTCTTTGCGCCCCCTTTTTTTTTTAAACTAAATTTTTTCCCAGTTCTCTTGCATTTAAATGCTCTACATTTATGTTAAATGAAACATCTGTCGCGCCCGTTTGCCAAACCTCCTTCTGTTTACTTACTCTAAAAGCCAGGTTGCCACGGAAACCGACGCCCGTGGATTTCAGAAAATTGCAGCGATTGTGTCGCCGAGCCTCAACTTTGACTGAGTTAATTAGCCGTGCAAGTCGGTGTTAATTCCAATAAAGGGTGTCGTGCCAACTGTGTTCCACTCTCTCTCTCTTCGCCAGGCTCATTTCAGCGAAGTCGCCGCCCGCGGGGGAAGAGGACGTCGACGTCGCCCGCGAACGACAGCGGATCTACGACGGCAAAGCCCAGAACGACCTCCTGAGGATCTGCGACCTCACCAAGGTGTGCAGCTCTTTAAATTTCCGTGGTTTTAATCGGGGGTTTTGTTTTTTTTTTGTTGTTGTTGTTCAGAAAATGTGAGCTTTGCAGAAACAAAACAAAAAGCTTCTTCCTCGAGGCGATGGGGATGCTGAACTCTGTCCTCTTGGCCTTTCCTCGCCCTCTGAGAATCCTGCTGCACATCCACAGCGCCGTGCACAGCATTTTATTTCCATGTAAATTGTACATTTTTACATACAGAATATAGCAGCGGCCCACCTACTCACCAGCAGAACACATTTAGCCTTTTTCATGTGCTGCTTACTTCACACGTATTTCTTTTTTATCTCTGCATTTTTTATCCCTCTAATTAGCGTTTTGATCTCTGTGGCTGGACTTCATCTCGTTGGCGCTCCACCACCACGAACCTGCTTCGTCTGAGCACAGTGTGGGCGGGTTTTACCCTCCAAGCGTACCTGCATTGTTCCTTAGCAGGATCTCAGCAAAAAGAGCGTGACGTGATTCTGCGTTTGGTCTCGTTTTTCGTGGTCTCCAGAGGCTGAACACCTCAGATTTTGATGACAAAACCCCATCAGCTTTGGTTTTATTTTAATATTTCAAATAGAAATGTGGTAGTTTGTTAAAGCAGTGCAACTTCAAGACACCTCAGTACCCATAATAAGACTTGCAGGCCCATTTACCGTCTTCATGTTCTGCAGTTTGTGTTTTGATCTGTTTGGTGGTTTCATTTTACTAGGAACCTGCTTCATCCGTACATATGGACGCGTGTGGGTGGGTTGGTTTCTTTTCCACCGCATGCATTATTCCATTTGCGGGGTAAATTGGACGGACAGGTTTGGTTGCGTGCACCTGTGCGCACTCACGAACGAGAAGCGAAACGAGATTTTTTGGGGGCGCGAAGGTCCGTCCTGGCGGTAGGTAGGTGAAGTCGAGCGTGGCGTCGCGGTGCACGCTTCCGCGCCGCCGAGATTTAACGTTTCCCCCGGCGGCAGATGTTCCCCTCCCCTACGGACGCCGCGGCAGCTGGACGATCTAACGGCCCTTTTTTTTTTACTTCTTCGCCACCTTTCCTTCGCTCCCTCGGTCTTCCCACTCTCGTCGTACTTAATCTTTCGCTCACACAGTTGTGCGCCGCGCTCCCGAGGGTAATTAACCGAACAAGCGTCGGGTAAAACAGTCGGATTACAAATCATCTTGCGGGGTGAAAACTCAGAGAGGGTTTTCTAGCACAAAAAGAAGTCGACTCTATTTGCAAACACTGCTGTAAAACGGCGCCACTGAGTACGTTGATTGAGCTCGTCTGCAGCCCGGCTATTGCTCATGAGCACCTTCGTGGCTGACAGTACGTCTCCGAGATGAGACATAGTGGCCCATCACCGCACAAAAACAGCAGTGCATTGGCAGAAGGCATCAGGATTCTTCCTGCAGTGCCCTCATTGACTCCCACCACAGCTGTGCCCCATCCATTTGGGGTGTAGATAACAAATTGATCAATGAGCGCATGGCTTCGGTGGCCACGCGCCACAAGCTGGGCCCTGTCATAAATCTGAGCATGGCTCTGAAGCGATCGACGGGCCATCAATCATGTGTCACGTCCCCGCTCCTCCCCTTCCTTTTTCCTGCTGCTCCAAACAGGAGCGTTTTGCTGCGCGCCCCACCTGCTAGCCTCCACTTAGCTGCCGCGTTAGCGTCGGCGCCGTAATCGATGGCGACTGTAATGGAAGTGTGTCCGTCTGCGAGCGTCTTCCCGGGCCCCGGCGCTGTCAGTTTAACCTTCCAGTCACTCACTAAGTTGACAGGGAAACTTTTTAAAGAACCTTGTGACAGCTGTTGGAATTTAGGAGGCTGAGTGATGAGTGGCGCCTTGGCATCGTACGAGGACGCTAATGTGATAATGTGATGGCTCAAATTAGACTCGTGTGACAGGAGCTCGTTGATGGTTGCAGAAACCCACCATTGTCGAGCAAAACATCTATAAATAAGCTCATTTTAGAGGGGAATTATCCTTTATTTACCTACTTGCTTACATATTTAAATACAGGGTGAACCAGGGTAATTGAGGTAAGAAACCCCCCTCCGTGTTTCCCCTCTTGATCCCAGTTTTAATTTCTGGTCTTTTCTTGCATGATTGTGACCTTATTAATATTTAAATAGTGTTAAAATCATTTTTGTGGTCTGAGGAAATCAAAAGAAATGGCTTTGATGTGAGATCATGTGTAATTCTGACAGTTTTTCAACAGAAAATGCGTATACAAGCCTTTCTTTACTGTTAGCATTAGAGACACATGGAGGATTATCCATTAGCTTGGACAAAAAGTCATATATTTTTCTGTAATATGTAAAATTCTAGCATAGCTATGTTCACAGTTATCTATAACAGTAACAAAACAGCTAACCAGTAGTAAAAAAATAC
>NW_007578379.1:266170-310202 GCF_000690725.1 Stegastes partitus | reverse complement strand
TATTGATAAAAGAAAATAAAATACCTTAAATGAAATATCTAAACTTAATTATTTGTGTGTTTTCTAGCATCCATGTTGAAGCCAAGGTCAGGATTGTCATATTTAGCTTTGTGACAACAAAGTTATTGGATTGACACAATCTGGTTTCTGAGCGGTTACAGATTTTGACTTTTTCTTGGATTTTCTCTTCTTTTTTTTGTTTATATTGATGTTTGTTGTTGTTTTTTTTATGTTGAATGTTTTGCTTTCTCACAAGGGACCACGTGTTCTTTGTATTTGATCATTTCATCGGCGTGAACTCCCTCTGGGCAAATTAAGCACTGATTCATAACCGAGGGTGCTTCTGCGGTTGCCGCGGGTGCTTGAGATGAAGTGGCTCAGTTAATTTGATAAAGCACAAATTGTATGATTTGGTAAAAACATGTGTTCTTCTTCTTCTTCTTCTTGTTGCCGGAGATTATTCTGAATTGACGTGTGGAGGACGGGGGGGGGAAACACAAACCGGTTCAGAGGCAGATCTCAGGACTGGGAGTCTTGGAAATGGAAGGAAAACACGGCAGCTTCATAACTTACTGCCTGGAAATCGTGGTTTTAAATGTGTATTTACAGGCTGCATCCCTGTTTCTCAGCTGTCTCGTCTTGTTAGAAGTTTATCGTGGCAGCTCCATTCAGAGGGAATTACCCTTTAGTAGATGCTTTAACACTTAAAACTATCAGTTAACGGCATGTATGTAATCCAGATTGATAAGAGAAACCGATCCCGCCTTCATCTGAGCCTTTTGATGCACCAATTGTCATTAAATGTCATCGCAGCTCCGTTTGCTCGGCAGCGTTTCTCCTGCTTAACGAAGGACGCTTCATATGGAGGAATGTCACTTTTGTATTTGTTTTAATGGATGTTCACACACAGCACTCGTGGAGAACTGTGTCTTCAACTTTTACATAAAAAAAAAAAGAAAAAATTGAAGAAATAAAAAAAGCAAACAGCCACTCTTTCATATTTCAAAAGGGCACAGCGCTGTCCTTGATTTTTGAATGCTAAATGTCTTAACTGTCACACTCAGCAGCGGCAACAAAGGCCTTGTCTTGTCTTTTCATGCAAGAGCAAGAACACAACACTGCTTTCAAACCACTTTGAAAAACATATCAAACCTTTACGTAGCCTTGGAAGAAGAAAAAAATAAACCCACCTCGTGCACTAAATACTTAATTTTCCTCAACGCCGGCTCGTGTTTTGTTTAGATTTTTACCAAATCCCGTTGACTCTAAGTGGAGCGAGATGGTCGGGCTTGAATGCAAATACCAACCAACGTTTGTTTTTTATTTCTGCCGTCGCAACAGGATCTTAGCGGGAAGTTTTGTTATCGTCTTTGTGGGATTCTGCATCTCGTAGCTTCAGGGTTGGACATATTGACCCGTCTCATCATCCTGGTGTTGACATTCATGATCTCCAGAGGCTGAATACGCTTAACATTGGTGGTTTCTGACCTTTCCATGTCCACGACCTTGTCCGACACCGTTAAAGGTGGATATCTCTCAACTTAATGGCAAAAACCATTTTTAAATATTTGATTTAAATGCTAATACATCATGTGAAAATATATTTGCACTTTCCAGTGGTGTTGGAAATATAATGGGTCAAGATTTAAAGATGTAAAATTAAACCTAAGAACCCTGAATACCAGCTCATGACGGTGAATAACTTAAAGGTTTGCAGGCCGGTAATTGAACCCACAGACTGGCAAAAGGCAGTTTGCAGACAGACGTTTAAATGTTAAAGCTGCAGGTACGTTGGTGCAAGTTCGTAGCACAGAAACCGAAATGTACGATGTCGGATGTCGAACTTTATATCGATTTGCCAACCATAACCAGCACGGTTTGTTTGTTGGATGGGAAAGAACTCAAAGCTTCAAGGTACTGTTGTCTTAACGATGCATGTATTGGAGAGGGAAGCTAATACTTTTAGCATCTTCTGCTAACTCTAAACATGCTAACTCCACGTCTCCATCCTCTCCTTCCATAAGCAATCTTTTAGCGAGGTTTACTTCTCTCTATATTTGTGCACAGGCTTTTAGGAAAATCCTGAATTCTACACCTTCAACAAAACATATTCAGGACGACAAAAACACAAGAAAGTTACAGAAACACGCTGCAAGTAGACCAACAACAGCAGATCTGTTTCCAGGAGACACAAAGAACTCGGGCTAGAAAACACCTGCTGCTCAATGCTTTGTGACTTTTGAAGTCCATCCTTGTTGAACATGTTGGAAAATAAAGTTAAAATCTAATTTATTTAATACTGCTTTGCGTGGTCTCCTAGCCTGAGCTGTTTGCTTGTCATTATTAGCCTTCTCATTGGGAAAAATCAGACAACATTCACACAACTTTAGTGTTTTCATTCGCTCTCGCTGCAGCTGTTTCTTCCACAGAAGCTCCCTGAGAGGCAGACGGACGACGTTAGCGACCGACCGCCTGCTGGGTTTCACTTTCATCTGCAGGATTTTATCATCATGTGTGACTGTTTTTCACTACTGAAGGATAATTGCCTGTATTACTTTTCTATTCTACTGTTGTTTCCGCTCACTTATTCTTATTTCCAGTAATGTGTAGTATGGTTTTGCTTTTCTATTCTGCACTGTATTTATTCTTTTAGCTTAGCTTAGCTGGTAGACATAATGGAGACCAAACCAGAGCTACAAGCTGGATTTAAAATGATCAGACTAGACATGTGACTGCTCATATCACCGCTGTCGGATGTGTAAATAGACAAATGTTTGCATGTTTTGTCGATAAGTGGCCAGAAATCGTAAACAAGCTGAAGCGATGTTGTGTTTGGGTGGTACTCCAAGTGGAGACAGAACTCCTCCTGACATTCATTTTTATGTCCGCTCCTTCTCCTCCTCTCTGAGTCTAACTTTTTTTTCTCTTTAATAGCTTTTCCCATCTGGCTCGCTCTAAATGTTGCAAATTATCCCTCGGTGTTAAGATGTGTTTCCTTCACTTCCACTCTCTCCTCTTCCTTTTTTCTTCCCACCTGCTTCTTACATCTCACCTCTCTCCTGCTGCTCTGGTCTATCGCTCCATATTTTCTCATGCCGTCCTCTCTGCTATCTGTCTCGCTGTCTTGCTCCCCACCTTTCCCTGCCTCCCGCCTCCTCTCCTTCTTTCTCCGGCTGCTGGGTTGATTCATTTTATTGTCTGCTCCCTGCAGGTATACTCTCGGAAGAGCACCCCTGCTGTGGACAGGCTATGTGTGGGCGTACCTGCCGCAGAGGTGAGCCAGATGCCGCTGCTGCTGCTGCTGCTGCTGCTGCCGCTGAATCACACCGACACCTTTTTACAGCATATAGTCTGTTGGCTTTTGTCCACGTCGGAGAACTTTTCCTGCATTTACTTAAAAATGCACTCGCTGCACCATATGGGAGAAAAAAACGTGTCGCTTCTGAGTGAAAGTGAAACAGGAGAAATTTATCGTTATTTTTCAGATGCACCAAAAAAATGCATCAAAAAATGAAAAATATTTGAATTTTAATGACGTGTGTAGAGTCTCAGCTTCAGTAAAAATCAGCTGCACTTCCTTTTTAGATTCCAGCTGCTGAACCAACAAAGAAATGCACCAACAAATGCATCAGATGCACGCAAAAAATGAATAGAAACGTTTGAATATTCATGATGTGTGTGTAGATTCTGGATCTTCTGAAGTCCTGTTACCTGTAGGAGGTTCAGTAGAAAGCAGCTGGACTTCATTTGTAGGTTTTAATTTGTTGTTTTGTTTCAAATGCGCCAAATAATGCAGTAAAAATGCATCAGATGCACCAGAAAATGCAAAGAAACATCTGAATATTCATGATGTGTGTGTAGATTCTAGATCTTCTGAAGTCCTGTTACTGCTAGGAGGTTCAGTAGAAAGCAGCTGGACTTCATTTGTGGGTTTTTATTCATTGTTTTGTTTCAGATGCACCAAATAATGCAGTGAAAATGCATCAGGTGCACCAGAAAATGTTTTAGTATTAAGTCATTGAGGTCATGTTGCTTTTAGGAGGTTCAGTAAAAAAAAGCAACTGGACTTAAGTGATCCCCCAAAAGCAAAAAATGCATCAGGTGCAGCAGAACAGGTTTGAGTTTTAGTGATCTGTGTGTAGATTCTAGATCGTCAAGGTCATGTCAACTCTATGATGTTCAGTAAGAAGCAACTGGACTTCATTTTTAGGATCAGATTCATATTTGGTTTCAGATTCACCAAAAAAAAAAAAAAATGCATGAAATGCACCGAAAAATGTGAAAATATTTGAATATTAGTCATTTAGGTCATGTTTTTACTTCAAGGAGGTTCAGTAAAAAAGTAACTGGGCTTCATTTATGGGTTTTAATTTGACTGTTTTGTTTCCAGATGCATCAAAAAAATATAAAATATTTGAATATTAATGTCATTTATGTGGATCCTTTAGGTCATTTGGGTCAAGTTAACTGTAGGAGGTTCAGTGAAAAGCAGCTGGACTTTTAGATTCTCATTAATAGTTGTTTTCAGGTGCACCACAAAATACACCAAAATATGCATCTTGTGCACCAAAAAGAAAAAATATTTCAATATTCATGTTTGTAGCTTCAAGGTCATCCCGGTTATTTTACTTCTAGGAGGTTAGGAAGGTAAGGAGTTAGTTTTTAGGTTCTCATTTATATAGATCTTTTTTTTCAGATGCACCAAAAAAATGCAAAAACATTCAAATATTCATGATGCATGTGTAGATTCCACATCATATTGGTCATGTTGCTTCTAGAGGCTTCAGTAAAAATCAACTGGGTTTCATTTTTACGTTCTGATTCATTGTTTTGTTTTCAGATGTGCCAGAAAATGAGAAAATATTTGATTGTTATTGATGTGTGTGTAGATTCTCAGTCCTTTATGTCATGTTAGTTCTAGGAGGTTTCATAAATAGCAAGTGGACTTTATTCTTCTTGTTTATATTTAGTTTTAGGATGCACCAGAAAATGAAAAACAAAATGCTGAATATTAATGACGTGCGTGTAGATTCTAATTTTTAGGTTGTTTAAGTCCAGTTATCGTCCTATTTCCAAAACATGGACCCATGTGCTGGTGTTTCCTGTGGCTCAGTACTTCCTGTCACGGAGCTGAATCAACACATTAGAAGCAGCAGTAATGTCCTCATCAGGCTTGTTTTGTGCCGTTATATCACTACCAAGCATGTGTCTGCTAAAAACACACAGACGTGGAGCGACGGTAGATCAGCGGCGGGAAACCAAATCAGCTTTTTTCTTTAGACGAGGAAACCTACAGCCTGTCTGCTTCCTCACTCGTGATGGCACGCTACACATGGACGTATAGATCCTCACTGTACTGCCGATAGCTCGATTTAAACATAATCTCAAATGCTGACAGGCGTTCGTGCTCGGCGGGCTTTTCGCCGGCAGCCGTCCTGCCTGCCGGTGTTTGCCCAGAGCCCAATGTAAATGCCAGCGGAATATTGTGATTCACGGGGCTCTGCTGATCACACACTGCATTTCCATGCATTATTTACATCAAGCTTAGCCCCCTTCTCCTTTGCATTCACGAGCACAGGTCACAAACAAGCGGGGATCAATGAATGACAGGAATCAAATATTTATGCCGAAGCCGGAGCACCTAAGGCGGGTCACGTGACCGCGGGGCTCCGCCGAGGCAGCTTCCAGCGTCGTCGCCCTCCGGAGGGAGGGAGGAATCAGCAGCATCAGGAAGAAAACACCGAGAGAGGGGGGGGGAGAGGGGATGGTGTTTGTTGTAGCAATTTACAGAGTCAGGAAGAAATGCTTGTGGGATTGGAAAGGGTTTTTACAGTATTTGTTCCTGTGCGCCTGCCGTGTTGATTCAGTGTCTGTTGTGGTGTTTGTGTACAGAATACAGTATATCAATTTGTTATTGTGCCAAACACCGGAGCAGCCGTGCACGCGCCGCAAACTTCCAATTATGTGCGGCGAGCTAATATTTGCACAGCCTATAGATAAACTTCATTAAAGGGGTTAATGAGTATTGGAAAGAAACAGGAATATTTGAAATGTCACACAGAGTGCAGCTCTCTGCTACAAAGCTCTGTTTTCCTAACGGAGGCCTCCCTCCCCACCACCCCCGTGTTGTCTCCTCCAGTGCTTCGGCTTGCTGGGAATCAACGGCGCTGGGAAAACCACCACGTTCAAGATGCTGACAGGAGACATACCGGTCTCCAGCGGAGAGGCCTTCCTAAATGGATACAGGTGAGCCGCTAACTCCCACCAGTGCACCGAGTAACTCATCATAATTAGCCACCCAAGATGGCTGCTCAGATGGGGATTTTCTTTTTCTTTTTTTTTCCTCCTAGCTCTCTCTCGCTCTTCTATTTTCCCATCTCACTCTTTTGTTTTTCTTGGCTAGGTAGCATCTCTCATGCATTCTGCCATCTCTGCCTTTTCTCTCTCAGAAATGTTGCTCTCCTCCTCTTTTTTTTTTCCCACCTCTTGCACTGCTTGCACATATTTCATTCCTTTTCACATCCTCTACCTTGCACTGTTTTTTTTTTTTTTCCCCTCCTCCTCCCCTTAGCCTTACAAAATCAGTCATGAGAAATCTTTGTAAAAAAAAAAAAACACCTTGACACCAGCAATATGAGACTCAAGCGCTGGAGTGAGAGACCTTATTTTTAGGAGCAAACAACTGTTTTCCCTTTTCTTGCCTCGGCGTGCGTCTCCGAGCCGCCGCGGTCGAGCTGCGGTTGGTTGTGCGTCACGGCGGTTGCTATAGTTGTTCATTTATACATCCAGTAATTGACTTTGTGTTCAACAAAGACAGAGAAGCTGAGCAGAGCGAGGCCTTACACAGCAGTGTTAATGTTGATTAATGCGGGCAAAAAGAGATCAAAGAAGAAAAAAAAAAAAATCTCGGAGACCTTCAGGGGAAACAAAAACTGAAAAGCGAGAAAAACAGATGTGAGTACACCCACTCTTCTGTTTTCAGCTCATTACGCTTTCTGTGCATTGGCAAGAGGAATGATCGGCGGCGGAGGAGAAAAAAAAAAGCGGCGTCTCTCTCTTAAATGGAAGTTTCTGCTCTCCTGGCAATTGTCTCTCTCATCTGTGATTATGGGCTCGCAAGGAAAAAGCTGTTCGTACCTACCTTCTACATCTTTTTACTGCCTGGTGTTAATGTCTGCCGGATGCAAAGAGGAACGCCGGAATGCAGGCTGCGGCTCATTGGACGCCTCTTGTTACAGGGCGAGGAGGAAAAAATAAAACCAACAGTGGATTGCTGTGATTGTGTTGGAGGATTAGAGTTGAAAAAGTTTTAAATTATTCATGTGCGGCCTCTCGGCTGCAGCCACAAACTTGGGTTCACTGTTTCAGGAAATGCTTTCACTGTTACATTTTGAGGAAAACATTGACTGGTATTAACAGGACTGTGTTTGTAAACCGAGTACGAGGATGCAACCTGTTAGCTTAGCATAAGGTACTGGTAGCAAATGGAGACAACTGACCTTATAAGCATTACAGCACATAAACCCTTCTGAAGCAGACATTTTCCCTCTTCAACTCTTGTATTTGTCAAACGTTTGCTGTAATTAGTGAGCTATACAGATGCTAATGCACATATCTTAATGTTTTTACATATGCTAAGCTAATCGACGAACTCATTCTGTATCAAAAAAACACGTGCTGCTATAAAATATTGCAAAGTTGAATGAAAGCAGTCAGAAAACAGAAACTTTTTGAGCAAAACTATGTTTTGGAAAGCTTAGCATCAACAGCTATGTGGTTAATAGCATGTAAACATATTTTTTTTCTTTAATATTCCAATAGATATGGAATAATAGTATGTTTAAGGCCTGTTTAAGTGCATTCATCACTGTAGGTTGATGGAAGTACACTTAAATGTTTATGGACAGTGTGAAAGGTGAATCTTTATGTGCAGCTAGCATTAGCAAGCTAAGCTAATATAAGGAAAAGCTGTAGTGTGTTGTCCCTGAATCAGCAAGACGCCATTACCTGCAGTTAACCTCTTACCAAATCTAAAATAAAAGCTAATATTAGATCAGGTGGTGTATTTCAAGGCAAGTTTGACATAGCCAGGCTTAGTTTGGGTTAGCTGGCTTAACAAAACCTAAACTGTGAAATAGCAGGTATCAGAATGGGCATTTGATTCGACTCTTCTTCTGCGCAAAATGGACCAATGGCGTGCCGACTACTTCAGCAAAAAGGAATAAGTTGTTATAACCAAGAATATAAATGACCTTTTATAACATTTACCACAAACGATGACAGAGAGGACGGCTGGTGGTGCCTTTAGGTCTCTCACTGTCCCATAACGAAGGATACGTGGGAATGGTTTTAGTTTTTGGCCAAATAAAACTGAAACTAAAGCTGCTGATTGACTGTTCTTCTCTGTTATACATAGCAATAGACCAACCAATTCCAATCTGTGTTGGACGCAGAACCAGCAGTTTTGGCGGCAAGCTTCAAAACGTTATTTATTTTCTGCATCAAGTGAATGTATGTAGGTCAGCTCAACATCTTTGCAGATACGACGAAACCGGTGTTGCTAACCCATCAGTCCAGCTTCATAGTGCATCCTTCAGTGGAGCTTCTTGGGATTTCGCAGCTTCTAGACGAACCAAATTGCACGAGGCAGCGCAAACGTTTCTAGAAACCGCCCCTTAATCCAATCCTGCAGCCTTTCTGCTCCCATCGTTGGTTAGCATCCAAACCAGCCGATAACAGTTAGCGGACACATCTCCAGTTCTAAGGAAGCAGAACAATGGAGATCTGTCACGTTAGCGAGGAAAAGACTACGAGAGGCCAGAAGAGAGAAAAGGGAAGTTAAACAGAGTTGTCTTCCCACACAGCGGTTATTTTCCGGGTCACTCAGAAGCACCGACCCCGAAGCAGCCCCTCAAAACAGCCCTGAAACAGGTTCTGCAGGGTTCCTGGGTTCCAAACACCCACAAACGCTCGGGCCCACCCCATAGCTGGAGTTCCTTCAGTGGAAAACATGTCGGTATTTAGCTTCCCCGAGGCCGACGGCTGCTCCTGGAAAATCACATTTGAAGGGGGGGAAAATATGGCTCCGGTATTATGTTTTCAAAAAAGAAAGCCAAGCAGCTCTGAGAGAGAATCAGCTCCAACGTGCGCTGCCTGCAGGTGGTGAAAGTAATAATATTGTAGACTGTAGAAAGGGCACGTCTGCAGCCAGAACTGCCGCTGTCATTATTCCACTGACCTCTAGAGGGGGCATGTTGGTGTGGCTGCAGCTGAGTGACAGGACCAGATAGCAGGGCCAAGTTTCTCTGTGTGTGTGTGTGTGTTGTTTGTTTGCTTTTTGCTTCCAAGAGAGAGAGAGTTTTGAGGACACCTACTTGAGGCTACAAGCACAGAATGTGAAATGAGCCTCGCCGCTGCTCTATATTAGTCTGGACAAGTTTCAAAGAGAAGCACAGGCCTTGATTGGGTTCAGCTCTTGATTCTCTGCCTCTTATCAAGTTATTGTGAATATCTGATGAGTCACTTTTGCATCCGTCCTGGGCCTCTGAAACACAATACGCAGCACAAATTAAAGTGTGTGATTCTCATTTCGTGTCTCTTCTTTTTTTTTCCAGCATTCGGACAGAAATGAGGGACGTCCACCAGAACCTGGGCTACTGCCCCCAGTTCGACGCCATCGACGATCTGCTGACCGGTCGGGAGCACCTGGAGTTCTACGCCCGGTTACGAGGGGTGCCGGAGAAGGAGGTCGCCATGGTAACCATCTTTGACATCGTGAATCCAGCCAATGGCCGGCGCAGATTAGCTGTGAAGCATCTCCGCTATGCCACGTTTGCTTCCTGTCAGAGTGTTGTTGATTTTTTTTTTTTTTGTTGTTTCCACCATCAAACTCGTCTTCAACTGGAGCGCATGTAGGGCAAAGTGAAGTGTATGTCCAAGTGATAGATAACCTCGATGGGAGAAGCCATACATAATGAAAAATGGCTGGTGGAAGAAAGGCAGCAGCTGTGGTTACGGCTCTGCATTATTCACCGTGCCCAGTGGTGTGGCCCGCCCTAGGCGGCCTCCATGCTCTCCTCTCGCACCGCCCGCTTCTGCAGCGCCGAGATCAAAAGAGGAAGAGGCTGGCGGTGACCACGGGCTTCAGACCCGGCGCCAGAGCTTTGATGTCTTCGCTGCAGAGCAAAGGGACCCAGTTCTCCGCTGCTAACTCTTAATTTTTGCTGGGGCCCATTGTGATTTTTTTGTTGTTTTTTTGGTGGCCAGCGAAGCCTTTGTGTTGCTTTATTTGCATAATCAGTAAACAAATGCATCCACATGTGTAAGAAATGATAATGGGTTTAATGGAGCACCTCAGTCCGGCAGTTAGGTGATGCTTCTAGTTGTTGAAGGAGCAGGAAAGCCTCTCAGCAGCCTGGGGTGGAGGTCTAATGGTGATGCTAGCTGTCCTGCCCTTGAAAACCACAAACCACAAACACACAGGTCTGGTGATGACACTCCTCCTGACACCGTAACGCTCAATTTGTTCCTCTCGTCTTGCAGGTGGCCGAATGGGGGATCCAGAAGTTGGGTTTGGTCAAATACTCCAGCAAGTCTGCAGGAACCTACAGCGGTGGGAACAAACGCAAGCTGTCCACAGCGATGGCCCTCATCGGGTGTCCTCCCGTCATCTTCCTGGTGAGCGCTGCTGTTTTATTGTAATGCTTTAAATCAACAGTAATGTCGTGCAGATGTTACAGCGAGTGTAGGAATCTGGGGATGACGTATGAAAAGTGGAATAAAACCAAGATATGAATCAAACTCGCTGAGTTTCCCAGAGGATGCCAGAACATTACTAGTGGATGAGAGGGGCGTAGTTTCCAGAGGTCACTCGACGGTCAGTTTTTTCTTCCCAGGAAAACTCAATTCCTCTAGAAAAGTGTGAAGCGCACACGACTGTTTGCTCATATTAAATTCCTGCTCATCAGGACGTCAAACTGAGGGCTAAAGCATTTTTGTCACCGACGGAGGAATACGCTGCATCACATGCTTTCAATTAAGCGGCATCAGGAAGTCGCGTCTGGGTTTTACGAGGGACAAACTTTAATGACTTTAAGTCACACTCGGAGCTCAGCAAATTAAAGAAAATATTCATTATGATTTTTGCTTGTTATCCCGCGTCCCAGCTGCAGCGTGATGTGGTCTAATAAAGCAGAAATATTTAGTATTTCTGCTTATGTGGCTGCATAAAATTGGGAATCTACATTTTAACATCCACAATTAGCCATAAATCGCTGCTTGAGTGTCGTAGTAAACGCTCTGCTTTGCGCTAATAACAGTTTCACTCCCTAATGAATTTACATGCAATGAAACAACCGTCGCAGCTGTTTCTGGCTCCGTTTGCGAGCTATCAAGTCCAAACCCTCCCCGCGTGCTCGGCGGAGCTCGGCTAGCCTTCCGCTTTCGAGGCGGCGGCGGGATAATGTGCTGTCAGCGTCTGTGTCAGTTTCAGTATTGTGCGCTAGCCCGGGGAGCCCAGGCGGCCTTGAGGCGGCGCCACGTCGGGTTTGCACAGGGACACATTGGGCACGGTGATGGAAGCAGCCCCTGGGATTTGTAGGGGATTCTGCTAGTGAGGGAGAACCGGGGCTGGAACGAAACCAGCCAGTGGACTGAGTACTGTCACTCTCTAATCGTGCATGGACAGACTAGCCCTGAGGAAAAGGAAACAGCAAGTCACCGAGACCCTGAGAGAGAGAGTGTGTGTGTTGTGTTGTGTTGTGTTGGACTGTGCTTCAGTGTGTGTCCCCGTTATGTGTACACGGCTACAGTCGGGAGTTTGCCTTTGTGGTTCATGTCAGCGTGTGTGTGTTTATGTGTCTTGTGAATCCGCTGGCACGCTGCAGACAGTCAGTGCTGCTTCGGTGCACCTTTACTAAACGGATGGAGCGCTGTGGTTCCAAAATAAAATAAAATATGCTGCTGCTGCTGCTGCTGCTGTTGGTGTTTTGATGATTGAGCTGGACAGAGCCGTCTTACGTTTAAGCCTAAAAAGCCGTAGCTGTTGGATTCAGCTCAGATGTGGTGTCTGCTTCATGCTGCTTCTCCCTTCTGGTTGCATTTCTCTGCTCATTCATTCAGGTTTTTGCTTCTATATCTTTTACCTATTCCATCGATTAGCTTGTGAAATAGCCAAAGTGGAACGTTAAATCAATAACAAATGCTCCGTTTGTCTATCATATGAAGCAGAACTAATACAAGCTGTTATCCACAATTAGATTCTTTGACTAAACGTTCTTCTTCTACATTAATTAAAATTACTTTAATGTGTTTGAGTGAGCTTGTTGTACCCGTACTGTCTGCTGATCTGGTTTGACACTGACAATACACACTTTAAATGTTGTGGATTTGCTGTGATTCCAGTTGATCTTATTGTGTAAAACTATAGCAGGCGGTCTCTCTACTCCACGTTGCTCATCAGTGCAGGTTTACCTAGCAACGGGCACCATGACAACGACTTCTGTGATGCTTAATGAGCTCTGCTAAGCCTCATGTGTTTAAAACGAGCTGGAATCTATTAACACAGCGTTCCTGTATCCCAGTGGCACATGTAGCCGACCCCGAAGTTTAAAATCAGCTCAGCAAACGTATATTTATTAGCGAAATTTTAACTGTGCTCAGTTTGGGTGATCAGTTAATCAGTCATCGATTGATAATGCCGCATTTATTAAGGAGATCAGTTTAATCGGCCCCGATGTTTGAGATCGGACCAGGACGTCTGTCAGTTTTTAAATTTATTTGACAGTTCTTATTAGTAAAGAGAATGATTAATAAACCACACAAGCTGAGTTTTTAGCCGTTACTGTGTCAAGCCTTAATAAAAACAACACCAACTTAATTATGTCGTGAAATTACATCTGTCTGTTGCAGCAGGTGGTAAAAATGTCTGTGTCTCTGATGTTAAAGGTGGTTTTGGTGGAGTTTTTGCATTAAATGAACGACTGACGGTTCATTCTTAACCTCTTACCTCCTTCTAACCTACTTATTTGTTGTATTTTTGTAATTTTTATTATTTTATTATTGTTATTTTTTACATTTTATATTTTTTGATATATCTTTTTGTTTGTTTTCTTTATATTTATAAATTTTTTATTCCTCTTTGCTATTTGATCTGATTCAATAGCAAATAAAACAATCAAACAAGAGTTCAGGTCTTTAGAGGTTAAGTGGAGCTTGTTTCAAAGCGTTTTCGTTTGCTTGCAGGACGAGCCGACCACCGGGATGGACCCGAAGGCGCGGCGCTTCCTGTGGGACTGCATCCTGAGCGTCATCAGAGAGGGCCGCTCAGTCATCCTCACATCACACAGGTGCTGATCGATCCCTCCCTCGCTCTCTCTCCCGCGGATCCACGCCTCGCCCCGCCAACGCTGGAGTCAAAATATTTTGAGTCTTCACCGGGGGAAGGCACAGCAACCAAATTATCCACAAATGAGCGCGAGGCATAAATATTGTAATTATAATTGATTGGAGTTACGCTTTACTTGAAAGGTATTGTTTCCTGTGTGGCAGTTAATATTGGCTGCCAGAAACACACCGGCTGCTATAAAGCTTTCATGAAGCGTGAGGGCATATTGACTGACTGGCGCCTTTTTTTTTTTCTTTTTTTCTTCCTCCATGAAAAGAGAAACTGTCGATATCAGTGCTGGAGTCTTTTCATTATCCAAGACTTCCTGGAGCAAAGTTAAGTTTCCTAAGTTTTTTTTCTTCTCTGGTGTTTGGCCACCAGGTTTGGATTTTTAAAAAAAATAAGAATCCTCAATTTAGTGTGAAATTTAAAACTTGATGGCGCAAGTCGACACGGAACATTTACCAATTCGCCGCCTATTTATTTCACCGTTTCCCCCCAAACTGATTCATGTGGAGCTCCTGGCAGCGCACGTGAATAATCTGTGCTGCTGTTTCGTTTGGAATATATTATCCTCATTACACGTGTCGCCTCGGCGGGTGGGGGGGGAATAAAAGCGTTTGTTGTCGTCCCAGGCAGCGCGTCCAATCGTCCATGGCGTGACCAGGTGGTCGTGTTTTGTTAAGTGGCGAATTCACCAGGTTTTACAAAGTCATAATCCTAATTGCACCATTCCTCAGGAAGGCGTCACAGGTTTTCGCCTCAACTACAAATGACTCCAGCCGAACGGCGAAAAGAGAGCAAAAAAAAAATGAGATAATAAGAACTACAGATGGTCCCTTCTTCTGCCTCTAATTACCAAATTTGTCGTCCACTTAAGGTGTCAGGCGTCGACATGTAGAAAACCCAAACTTTAACTGCGAGGGAGGAAAATGAGTGAAGATGTGAGTCGACACAGTTTCAAATTGATTGAGTTTCTCTAGCCTGGATTCAAACTCCTAGCCTTGAACGGAGCGCGTTTTGGCAGATCAAAGAGACCGAGCGATGTCTCCTTTTTAAGATGGTATCGACTCCAGCGTTGGGGTTTTTTTTTCTTTTTTTTGCTACGTCTCATTTATGACGCAAAACTCTCTCCTTTCGACAGCATGGAGGAGTGCGAGGCCCTGTGCACGCGGATGGCCATCATGGTAAACGGACGCTTCAAGTGCCTCGGGAGCATCCAGCACCTGAAGAGCAGGTAAGGGCTTCGTCTTCCGGCCACTAAGTACCAAGAAGACATAAAACAGGAACAGAAATGAAAAAAAAGAGAGAAAATCTTTGAAGTTCCCTGAATTGAGATAAAAGAAACCCCTGTCTCCCACCGAGGTGTTCTGTTATTTATATTGTATATATGAATAACATAATCCCACGTATATTGGTAATAAAAAGAATATACAAGTGGGTTCAAGCTTTTCAAGGAAGAAAATGAAAGCTTGCTTCTTTTTATATTTATTGCCGCGACTAAGAAGAGCTGTGTAAGACCTGCACAGAGAAGGAACACAATTTATAAGAAAGTGCGGCGTGCAATCTCAAACAAACTCCATAAACTTCTCTCTAAAGGCGCAGTTCAGCGTTTCGGTGCCAGTGTTTGCTCTCCTGCCAAACGTAGATAAGAAGAGCAATGCCATTAGCTTAGCTTTAAGGTGGAGGCTGCGATTCTGAGGGAAGATTGTTGGTATTTAGCTGCTTAGCAAGTTAGCATTTGACAGATTACAATCCTTCTTTTTCCCACCGTCTTCCTGTAAATATGCACAAGCAGAAATGTGAACAGAGCAGGCTTGGATAGTGGACCGATACCGGATTTTCTCCCCACTTACACCCAACAGACAGCTAGTGGACTGAACAACTGCACCGGATTAGAAACTTGTACTTCCACTTCTTTAGCATTAGCATGTTCTCACAATTTGGTCTTAACTGATTTTACAATAAAGATGTTAATGAGAGTTGTTTTAAAAGGCTGGAAGGGGGATTTTCTTCCAGTTTAACCTCGTAATTCTTGAATATTCCATCCCAATTAAGTTTTAAAAGACGCGTAATTTCTCAACTGTGGCGTCGCAGGAAAGATCTCCAGTTCGAAAGAGTCTGTGTTTGGTTGGTTTAGGAACAGGTTTAGGAAAATATAACAGTTTTGGATGACACTTTGACAACACTAACTACTCACTAAATGCTTGGTTAAGGTCAGGCACCAAAACTACCTGCTTAGATTTCGGTAAATATTTTGTTTTCACGGCATGTTTGAAGGCTTCTCCTTCGTTTTTTTGGGTGATGTCTCGCAAACAAACTGAATCTGGTAGAAAATATGTCTCCAAACCAAACTCAGAATGCAGTTTAGTTGCATAAGAACGTAATTTTTTGGAGACTTGATTGTCGTATACGACAGAACCAGGCTTTCTCTTTCCTCTTGTTTACAGTTTTTATGCTAAGCTAGGCTAACCAAACGTAAGAGTGCTGTGTAGTGAATGTAGAACTACTTCTTGCATTATATGGCACTTCAAAAAAATTGTTTTTTTGGTTCTAAATGTACCCACAGTTAAAGTCATGTAAATGAGCACACCAAGCTAAAGGCGGTGTTTTTCTTGGTATGTACAGATTCATTGATTTCTCTCGTGAAAATCCGCTCAGGTTTGTGGACTCCGAGTTCGTGCCCCAAATCTTTCCCCATTATCTCCATTTCGCATCCGTCTCTCTCCAGACACATAAATTCTATTTCCACCAGCCCCTGTCCTCATTCACGGCCTTAATAGGCTTTGTACACGTCAGTTAATGCGTTTTGTTACGTCTCCATCACAGATATACTCCCTCCTCCTCCTCCCTCCCCGTCCGCCGTTAACTCTTAGCACTCTCGGTCCACTCTCTGATATTCATCTGACATTTCCCAAGGCCGCCACTTATGCCCCGAGCCCGGCGTGTAACACTGAGGCCAATCCATTACCTTAGGTACAGTCTGGTGACATTATTACCACTCCTTTGTGCGGGCTTGTAACAGGAAGGACATTCACCACGTCCACACTCGACAGGAATATGTTGCGGGTGGAAAGAGAGGGATCAATACACCTGGGATGAGGGGTGGAGCGGACCATTTTTCAAGTTGTACAGGGGGGTATTAAGGGAGGGGGGGGGGGACGCCCGGGACGGCAAGGAGGGGGCAACGGTGTCAAGGGTATTACCCATCAAGAGCGTTAATGTCATATCAGCGAGTGCACTTTCCGAGACAGAAAAGGTAGATTGTGGATAAAAAAAGACTGAGGGGAGAGGACTGAAGCCGGAGAGCAATGTACTAATCAGTCCCTCCCAGATGTTGGGGTAATTGGCAGATCCTCTGTGTCAATTACATCCTGTCGGTGGGGGCAGGAGCAGGGTGGCGTAAATAATTTATGAGCCACGCAGGAGGTATAGGATAGGAGGAGCAAACAACGGAGGGCTAACACGTGTCCCACTTCACTCGACATGCTATCAGGTAAGAAGGGAATTCACGAGACAAGCGCCGAGCATGAGAGGAGGCCAGATAAGAGCGACGGCGAACACCGACTTCTTCGCCGGGCTTATTTTAGATCTCGCACGGGCGATTTACAAACGCTATCGCTCAGTTTCTCGCCACGCGGTGAATAATTTCTAATTAAGCGTCCCTATCTCCACGGCGCCTCGGTGTAATTAATGTTTCATGAGGTGTGGGACCCTGTTAATGACTGAAAAGGCAATTAAGGAGTGTCTTCTCTGTTTTCTTTTCCCGTCGCCATCCCGCCACATGTTTGTGCTGTCATGTCGTCCTCCCTTCCCCCCCTCCACCTCCACCTTCCATCTTCACCACCACCACCTGAAACTGTGTTTTGTAGATGCCTGCACATCCACAACTTTAATGAGGGAATGAATTTTCACAAAGGACGGGAAGGTTTCCATCAGACAGCGGGGGTTGAGGTGAAGGCAGGAGGCATGGCGATGGAGGCAGGTGGTGCACGCCATCGTCACAAAGCTTTAGGGGTGGAGGGGGGGTTTTGCTGCTTCTTCGCCGTCTCTTTTTCATCACGAGAAAAAAAAAAAAAAAAGAGTGCAGAATCTCACGGCGGGGGCAGCTCTCACATTTTGACCCCCTATTGCTCATATGTAATACATGCTCACCCTCCCACATTCCCCCCCATTTACTACTCGTCTCCTTCAAAAACCTCTCACCATATTACCCTTATTTATCCCTCCCTCTCTCCCTCGCTCTCTTTCTCTTTGCACTTCCAGCTCCAGCCATCCAAGTCCTTGTTAGTGCTGCCCCCTTTAGTTCAGCCGTGACCGTGTCTTTATCCCTCAGATGCCCTTCTGCCGCTTTAACGCCGCCGCTGTGTATCAATCAAGCCCCCCAAACGAGCCAAAATAGCTCCGCCGGAGCGGGGGTCGGCGTTGCGAGGAAGGGTCTGAAGACTCGGTTTGGGGGGGCAGCCATTTTAAGAAGCCCTCTTCATTATCCTTCTCGGCGGCTGTTAAAAACATCCTTTCTACCTGTCCTGCCGGCGAGCCCTTCAAATCAATCACACTTCTAGGAATTTATGAAAAGGCTGATGGAAGAGGGGAGAAATAAATAAGTAAAAATGCACAAGAGGCTGTAAATAGGGCTTTAGTATGGCAGTGTGCTGGTGTGAAAGCTCCCAGGTGTTAAGTAAACCCAAATGAAGTGGAGGAACCAATAAAAATAGCTTCAAAGCTCCCCTATAATCTTGTCAGTTAGGAAGGACACCCACTAGCCGTCGCAGGATTTTTCACTGATTGATATCATTCATATCCCCGCTTCACAGAGTACCTGCAGTAAGTACAGCCCGCAGCCCGGAGTCTTATTTCCTCCTTGCTTAAAGCACGTCATGATATAAAAGTGGGGTGTAAAATGCCTTTAATGCATTAAGGTAATGCACTGTGGGCGCTGGAGAGTTTTTACAAGAGCCGTGTCTGAAAGTTTGGATCAATCCACCTGAAGTTGACGCGGAGAGGTCCAATAAACTCCCTCCCCGCTCGCCCCGCGTCAGCTCTGCAGGTGTGCCATTAACGAAATAGTTTACGGCTTTTAAGTGCATGTCGCCCGCCGAGATGGATGACAAAATAATTCTCCTTACGCTTTACAATGCATCAGCAGCATTGGTGTAATTAAGACTGCCAGAACACTGACAGACCCAGATGGTGCACTGTATACGTACACTGTACGTACCGGAGAGCTGTCTGCACTTAAAACACACAACGTCTTCAGCCTTGATGGCTGCTGGGGATCTTAATTTATGTGTGATCTTGATTCTTGTGCGGCTTCGACTTTAGCTTCTTTTTGTGCTTGCAAGCCGAGTAAGTGTCTACATCTAGACGAGATGGTTCAAGGCCTAAAAATCCTGCTACGCGTCCCTGTATTTTATTAGGTACATGTTGAACTGTGCACTCGACAATCCTTTAGTAATAACTTTTACAGGCTCGATGATGGCCTTCATATAAGATTACTTTTGAAACGCAATATTGCACACAAACACCTTGTAAATACGCCTTAAGTATCCCCTGGTAGACAGGCGCTAATCAATAAAAACCAACACTAAGGACAGATTAAATGGTTTTACTTGGACAAGACAATCTTAGCTAAGGGTTTTGTTACGAGCTTTCAGCTCGATATAAGATCAAGAATGAACTTTCGTGTTCCTTCCTTTGATAGTTTCTTTGAAGTTCCCATGTCGTGTCCCTTTTCAGCGAATTAATGAAAGTCTCACGTGTTCTCAGAATGTGTCTTTGAATTTTTTATCCTGCTTTTCAGACCTTTTCGGTGTCCATGGCTTTAAAACATTAGCTATACTGCTGCTGTTCCATCCTTCTTCTAGAAGACGACTCTCACTTTCGGTATTTCAGCCTCTATTTAATTCTTAATCTATTGTCCAACAACATAAACAGAAAATATATGAATGAGAGCAGCTTTATTGGGGATTCGGCTGTTTGAAAATGCAGTTCATGTGAGCACAGAGAGCAGGAGAGAAGCTAACAGATGGAAACAAGTTTAGTTTGCAGTTACCCATCTAGTTCTTGTTTTTTCCAATTCAAATTAAAGTTCCCACCTTCTCTGAATGCCCATTAGTGTTGCAGTTCAAAGAGCTCTGACCTGTTGGGCAGACCGTCAAAGCTAATGGTCACATTAGCCACACTAGCTAGCCATACAAGTAATTTGATTTGATGTTTTAGTGCATTATGGTCAAATTAGCAGCGAGGAAACACACAGTTAGACCACAAACCAAGACAAAACAGAGCGTGGCAGCCATCTTGGATAGTACGTTGACCTTAAGGAGTTTCCTCTTGTTGTGGTGACGTTGCCATCTAAAGTAATCCACTGGATCGTCCGTTCCTCAGACGCTGGGAGTGCATTAAGACTCTTGTGTTCACTCTTGCAGCCAACAGCAGACCATTTGGTGAGGAGGCAGATTATACAAAGTCTGGACGAGACAACTGTTCGCTCTTTAGCTGAAACTGAAGGTGGGAGACGTTCTAGTTGTGGAGGAGCTTCAAGAATGTCGTAAATATCGTCATATATCAACAACTAAACGGACTAAAAATGGATTTCCATCGATTGTCGCTTCGAAGCTTCACAGTTAGACGCCTAGTTCCTGACTGAGCGTCCATAACGCACTAAAAACTGTCGCTTGTTGCAGTTTGCAAGGCCACAACCTGCTCAAGCTAGTTCTTTCCCGGTCTTAATTTTAGATACGAGTACCCGCTGCATCCATCATGTGCTCTATTGGCACACAAACAAGGGTATTTGCACATAAGCATACGGGCGGCATAATGCGCGCTCCTGCCAACAGCTTCACACGATTACACTGATTGGTAGTTGGTGGTGTTGGATGCCAAGTATGCAGAAATATGCAGGGAGGAGGAATGTTAGCCAGCAGACATGGTGAGGGGGGGTATGAACAATGCATATTTGAAAGGCATTATTGTATTTTTTTTTTTTCCTTGTGTCGCTCGGCACCTTGGTTTTTGGCTCTCGTCTCGTCGTCGTCCTTCAGCGGCGCGTCCATCCGTCCGTCCTCGCCCCGCCGCCTCCGCCTGGAGCTCTGCTAGCTCCCCCTCCAGGAACTGAGGAAGTTTTTTTGGATGACTTCCCGCCTGATCAAAGCGCCGGACCACCCAAACCACACGGTGACCTCTCGCCCTGCGTCCGCCCTCCCCCCCCGCGGACACAAACACAAGGTTTGGCAGTGGTGAGGGTGACCTTTCCAGACTCCCTCAGATGAAGGAAGGCAGCTGAATTATTTTCTGCCTGTCATGCCCTTATCTGTGTCTGCCTGTTGTTTGTTTTAAATTACATGGAAGAACGACTTTCCAGCGGACCAGGGCAGAGGAGAGGATTGAGGCAGAATAATGAAAATGAAGAAGAGAGAGAACCGCACTGCCATGCTGCGTTGAGCCGCTGTATCATATCTGTAATGTAAAATATTACCAGCGGATTAGTTGTGACAATGTGGCGCAGTCATGACTATAAATATAATCCATTCATTGTGTTCTCCCAGGCTGCATTCAACCCCGAGTAGCAAAGATCTTGCTTTTAGTTTCCAAATCAGCAGTTAAAAGCTAATTAATTGCCTCAGACGTGCTGCCGTTGCGGCCACGCTGAGCCCTGATATCCGAGCTTACCTTCTTTCTTTTTTTTTTTGTCAGGCAGAGTTTATTCGAGGAGAGCCGAGACAGACGGTGTATCAAAGATGAAAGAAATTGCCTTGTTGTGAATACAGGAGCCGAGTAAAAATGATGAATATGAGGGAATGATATTTTTCCCAAAGTGCCGCCTGGAGCCCCCGTGTTGCTGCAGCGAGAGAAAGGAAATAAAAGTGAGGCGGGCGGGCGGGCCGAGGGAATGAGGGGAAGCTAATTGATAAGCCCTTTTACTGTCGCCGACAAGCAGCATTTCATTACCCGGCCCGAACTCGCCAAACCTGCTCGCCACAATGCCTCCGATTGGGGTTGTTTTTTTTCTTTGCAAAAATGTTTTTGCGTCTTGGCTGAGCTTGACAGTCCTTGGACAAAGGATGCTTCCTGAGCCGGCAGCTATAATAAACACAAGGGGATTATGGTCGTAGGCTTGATTGGATGATGAATTAAGCCTGATGTGTGGGGATGGCTGTGATGTTGTGCTCCCGGTGTCTGATCGCTGACTGCATCGTCTGCTGCATCTCGTAAGAATCACGCGACGGGGGCTGCGCTTAATATAAAATGTGTGCTCTATTTGTGGATGCGACTTGAGCAGATTTGCTAAAGGCAGAGGGTCACACCGCGTACAGGTGTTCTGGTTTTAGATGCAAACGGCTTAGAGCTGTGTTGGTTATGTGACACCATGTAGTCGACGTCTAGCCCGGCTCTCTCTGCCGCTGAAGGCTGCAGGTTGTTAAATATTATAAAACCCAGAATATACAGGGTTTGTGTTTTTTTTCCTTTCATAAATAAACTAATCTTGTAGTAGCAGGTTCTAATGCTTTATTCAGCTTTATCGTGACACACAGCGGCCTATTATTTACACATTACCACAGGAACAGAACACGCTGATGCTTCACTGTTTGCACACAGCGACGGTGCAAAAATATCGCGTTCTGTTTCAAACATAATTTAGCTTTTTCAGGAGGAAACGGCTCTGAAGTCCGGCTTCCAAATGCACAAGTTGTTAACAGGAACTTGTGGCGAAAGATTCACAGTTACAGTCTGTGAACGGAGCACCTGGCCAACATGAAGGAGCTGTTGTGTTTGTACGACTTCAGCTAAACTCTATGAAACACCCAGTTTTTACTCCAGAAACTTTTGTGTTGAAAACAGAACAAACTAAATGAATGAATTAACTGTTGTAATGCTCAGAGAGAATTCATCAACTCGGAATAGCTCAGAGATCAAACAAGAAAAACGTTGGCCTTTTATTTCAGCTCAGTATTTTTTTTCTGAAAGACATAAACGTTGATTTAAAATAGATATATCAAGTGTTGATTCTTTAAATTACCAGTTAGCGTCATCGTAGTTAAATCATTAACGAACAGAAAGGTTGAAAAAAAAACAAACAGAAAGAAAATGCTCTTTTTTTTTCTTTTATTTCCAGTAAATGAACATAAATTAACAGAAATTGTTTTAATTCACAAGACATGTTCCATTTAATTTAACATTAGCAGTTTTTATACAGTAGATATTCAATTAAACAACATAAATTGTCCTATATTTCAATATTCATGCACCGTTAAATAAAAGAAAACCTCCATATTGTTTCATAGATGAACCTTAAATAACAGAAGAATTTCCTGCATTTCTAATGTCGGTACAGTAAAGGACATTTCCAGTTTTTTACTTTAAATATATGATGAAAAAATGTAGAAACACCAAAAAATAATATCTAGTTATTTGTTATAGATTAAACAGGAAAATGTGCAGTTTTTTCCATTGTTGGTACATCGTTCATTAATAGAAAATATATTGGTTTTAACAGTAGATGGACTTTTAAAATAAAGAAATTTGCTGTTTTGTTTGTTTGTTTTACTATAGATACATCATTAAATATAGACATTTTCTGGATAGTTGCTACGAAAAACAAATTAGGAAAAAGCATGTTCTCTGTCTGTTTTTACTTTATATATATATATATATATTTGTCAAACAGGACAAATTCTGGGCAATAAGCCACCACTACTTTTACTATTATTTAATTTCTGTATTTAACATTTGCACTGTTTATTATAAAGATGTATCGTTGTTTTAATATCAATACACCACTAAATTTCAGCAGAATTTCTCTTTTTACTGTAGATTTACCAGATTTACAAATGACAGGAAAAACACACAATTAAAATGCAGAAAATCTCATGTTTTTATCTTTTTATTTTACTGTGGACACGTCGCTAATTAACAGAAAGTGTCCGTAGTTTAATTACAGGATAAAGTGTGGCTAATGAGCTGTCAGTAGCCTTCTCAGATTTGCTCCTCGGAGTGTACAGTGGAACAGAACAGCGGCGGATGATGATTATTAGGAGCTGCTGAAGCTTCGTCCGGCGCCGACGCTCGCGGGCCTCCCAGAGTCGCATCCGCATGGCGCGGTGCTCCATAATGCGTCTTGGAGTTTCATGGGGGATGCGTTTGATCGCCCGTGGTGTGCAGCCCCTGAGGAGATCACAGTGCAGGCTCGGCGCTCAGATCCTCCCAGTAGGACGGAGGCTGATGCGGTGGACGGACGGCGTGCCACCGCGTCCGCCGCGTGGCAATATGTGCATTAACCCCATCCCTGCTGCACGCTTTTATTTCTGCCAACTGCGCGTCCAGTCGCAGTGCTTCGGCTAAACCCAGTTTCAAAGCAGAATTCTTCATGGGTGTTACATTTACATTCCCACATGCGATTTATGCAGCGTTACACTACGTCTGCACTGCGGAGCTTCAACTTCAAACAGTGGCGTTTCGACTGAAGGGACCCGTCCGCTCATTGTACTTCACTTCCTCTGGCGCTCCCTCAGGGATCACGTAGGCCTGCAGTTCATTCGCCATATCTCTAATTGCCACTGAGGGAGCCCCTGACTGTCGCTGCGTGTCGCTCGGCGCTAGCCACCGCGAGTAAATCCAACATTAGGGAATTAATTAGCCAGAAAACAACGGGTCATAAGAGTGCTAACGACAGAATAACAAGACCCAGAGTTTTACTCGGCGCTCGCCAGACGTAGCGCTCGTTCAGGAAAGATCCGGAATGCTAATTAGCTTCGGAGCTTAGCGCCTTTCACCCGTGGCCGTATTTTATGTCCGGGAATTTGTTCATGTTGTAAAGTTTTACCATTTTCAAAAATGGGCATTGTTCAGCGGAGCGTCGGCTTTATACGACTCTGCATGAGCCGCATGTGAAAGTGGCTTTAGCCAAAGTTTTAATGTCCACAATATTAAAGCGGCAATGATTTTTATTAGGTGTTGATTGCCAGCGGAGGCCAGCGGAACGAGGCCGGCACGTTAACGACTTTTACATTTCTGTGAGCAGAAGACACTTTATATACAAAATAATGAAGCTCTGTTTCCTCCGTTTTGGTCTCCACCAGCTACTGAAAAAACTCTCTGTTTTGTTAAAATACAAATAATACCGAGTAAAGTCGTACATAAAAATGTTGGCTATTAAACAAAACAAGAAAGAAAATGTCAAAAGTCTATATTTTTACACATAGTAATATGTTCTTATTTGGGGGTTTTGTGACCGTAAAATTACAGTTTTACCATATTTAAATCTGCTAAAATATGTCATTTAACAGATATTTGCAGATTTTTTAAAACAATTTTTGAACATTTCCGTGATTTACCTTTTTTTCCCCGCATTTTGAGCACCTTCTTAAACTTTTGTTTTTTTTTGTTTTGTTTGTTTTTTACAGTGCAGATAAAGTCAATACAAGAAAAAATGCAGACTCCACATACGGAGATTTTTCGGTTTACATTTTTAATTTATTTCCATACTTGCCTCCTATTTGCACAGCCTGCAGTTCAACCCAGAAGCCCTGAATTATCATCACGTCACTCATAGCTGAACCTGTTTAGACCAAACTATTTATTTTTGATGAATATTTAAATATAATTTTGATGAAATATTAAGATTTTAAGCGTTGGTTTGTTCACATGTTCCAGTAGAATGGCTGATGAGTAGTTCAAGGACTTTTGGAAAGTTGAACATCTGAGGATTGTTAGTTTTTACAGTTTCTGAGGAATAAATGGTGGAGTTTTGGAGATATATTGTTTTAACGATGACATGCTTTTTAAACCCAGCAGCAGGTTTTGGGGTTCAATTGGTGAAAGTTCGTCTCTATGGCAACATGAAACATTGATATTTCCTGTTTCAGCCACGTGAATGAAGTCACATCCACTCTGAACTTAAAGGCTTCGTCTTTTTAGGTTTTCCTGCTTCGTTTAAATCGATCAGATGATTGTGTTGTTACCGCCTCGTATTTGAACAGTTTATCCACTAGTGAGCAAAAGTTGTCGACCTCAAGTTGTTATTGCTCTCAGCTGCTCCTCCGATCTTTTATTTCTATCTGCCGTACCTCCAGTGCGACACACTGTTTAGTCCTGAGCTCGTTTGTGTTTCCTCTTTCCTTGATGAACCTCCGTCTCTTGCAGATTCGGCGACGGCTACACGCTGATCGTGAGGGTCGGCGGCTCCACGCCGAAGCTGAAGCCGGTGGAGGACTTTGTCAAGCTGAACTTTCCGGGCAGCATTCTGAAGGAGAAGCATCACAACACTCTGCAGTACCAGCTGCCGTTCGCTGAGGGAGCTCTGAGCAGCGTCTTCAACCTGTTCACCCGCTACCAGCGCCGGCTTCGCATCGAGGACTACTCGGTGTCGCAGACCACCCTGGACCAGGTCAGGCCCACGTTTTAGAACATCTCAGCTCAGTCGTGTCGAGTTTTCTTTCTTTTTTAATGCTCATTTTTCACTCTCTAATATCAGGTTTCTTTATTCTTAAGAACAGTCGAGCCCTTCAGCTGATACAGGAATAAAAACATGTTCCACTAAACCACGAGCTCGATGCAGTATTGATAAGTTTCAGCTGAGATTTGTTGAGTCGACACATTTACTTTATGTATAATGTTCACCTTCCAGCCCTTCTTCTTCCTCTCTTGCTCTCAAAGTATTCATAAGAGCGAAGTGAAGCACATATCAAATGAAACTGGAGAACTTGACCTTTCCAACCATCCCAGTGTCGCTCAGACAAACGACGTTGACTTAATGTTAGATTTAATCATATTTACAACCTGCTCTGTGTTCATCTGCTGGACCGTTATTCATGTTTGAATTACTAATTAGTTCGTTGTGAACATCAGAAATGAGCAAATCAAACTTCTGCCAAGTCGTATTTTGCTAGTTTTCACACTCCATAACGTTGGTCAGCCACAGATCCAAATCAGAAGAAATCAACCTTTTCAATAAGTAAGAAAAATCCAACATTCCTCCAAGTGCCCCACAAAATAAATAAAAATTTAAGCTAGACGTAATGTACTGTATTTGCTTTTACACAGCCTGTAGTTCAGCCGAGAAGTCCGGAAAAAAAGTCCTAAATGTTAGCATGCTGTGCGGCTAATGTGGCTAGCATTAGCCACAATGGTAGCAGAATCCTTAGCCTTAGCTTGTAGTGCAGCTAATGTGGCTAACATTTGCCACAACAGCAGGAGACCTCTTGGTGTTTGCATGTCGGGCGGCTAATGTGGCTAACGTTAGCTGCACCACTGAGGGACATTCAGAGGTGGCGGAAGCTCATCCAGACGACATGTTGACCAGCATCACTTCGTTTACACACTGATTTTATAACTGATAAACTCGCCAGAAGTTCCTCCAGTTTGGCTTCACATGGCGTATGTTTTTTACTATTCATGTTTTTGCACAGCCTGCAGTTCAGCCGAGTGTTTATTTGTCTTCAGCAGAATCTGGTTCAAGCAAGCGGTTTGTTTTTTAGTTTAAATGAGCGATTTTAATGAAATATCACAACTTTAAGTTTAGTTTTCTGTAAAAAGTTCTGCAAAGTTACACGATTTGCCCTCAGGCTCCTCCAGCTTTGACCTCAGCACAGATTTTTTTGCATCACCTCTAATGTAATTCTGATAATTATGTCCAACTTTGTATGAAAAATCACCACAAAATGAAGAATTCGATTTAAAATCTGTCGTGGCTCTGATGTTGTCAGATTCTCACCTCCGTATTCATAAAAAGACATCTACTGGCAACGTTTTATGTTGAAATACGTGTAAAAACAGAACAATTACATCATTTTTTTCCTTCATATTAGGGCTAATTTTTTTTAAAAAATGCAAGTAATGTCATATAAAATGACAGAACATCAGGATAGCTCTGATAAAAACGCCGTCCGGCATGTGTGACGGAGACCAGAGCTGACTGAGGGACGTAGCAGCGGTTTGAGGCTCGTCCACATTCAGGGTGTCATCATGCACACTTCTGAGGTGTTGTGGTGACACTGCTGCTCCACACTTGAGGCTGTTTATCAGTTTTATTCGGCCCAACTTTGTTTGTTTTCCCAGCATCTAATTTCCAGGCGTTTACAGAGGCTTCGATGTGTAGGCAGCGCTGCAGCTCCACCATATATCCATACCAGAGAAGCTCCTGAGTGGAGTGTTATTAACGCCGGAGTCTCTCTGAAAGCACTCGGCGAAGATGTTTGTTCTGACAAAAGTGGAGCCGAGTGTGGAAGTGGATTTGTTTAATAATGTCTGTGATTATGCGTGAGAGCCCGGCGTCGGTTTTAGCTAGTTGGAGCTTTCAGCGGCCGAGACGATTTTGCTCCAAACTCGCCTCCCGACTGTAATTCTGCGATTCCTACTGTAATTCTGCAGAGTGGCAGCTCGCTTTAACGGATCATTAGGTCATCAATCAATGCATTCAGCATTTTAAGTGCTCTCGTTTAATGCGGGCCTGCTCGGAGCAGGATAAGATTTAAAGATCCGCCGTTGTCCGCACATTGTTGTCTGCCATTTAGGCTGTCAGACTGACCAATGAGGTCTAACACTGACTTTGTATGGCCAAGATAGTTGAGCCGCCAGCTCGCCGTATTGATCCCAAATCTGGACTGATATATACCAAGCTCCCGCAGCCAATTTCTTTTTTCTTTCTTTTCTTTTTTTTTTTTGTACATTGGAGCAGCAGATTGGCGAGATAAGCCGAGTCGTGCACAGTGTGGACCGGCTTCACCTTGTGTTTTCCTCAGAGACCTGATGCAATCAGACGCTCAGTGGCGAGTACGAGTGTGTCTGGTCCTGCAAACCCACCATTAGCTCAGCGGCAGATGACCAGGTGGGAGGTGAGGATGACCTCCGAAGGTCATCGCTCCACTCCAACGTGGAGAGGAGAGAAAAGAAAAGAAGAAAAAAAAAGAAAAGAGCCTCTTGTTCGCTTAAAAACAGACAGAAGTGTGTCGACTGAGATGCACTCATTTGTGTCACTGCTGTGTTTAAATCAGAGTGAAGCTGATTCTTGGGTCAAAACGTGTCCTACAGAGGATATGATACAGATAAATAAAATAATAACTGACTAAATAGGACATTAGTTTAGTATTTAAACAAATATTTCAGAAGAATTTGTTCACATGTACCCAGAAATCAGGTGTTGAAAAATGTGATTAATGCAGACAACTAAATATTAAACTAAACATTACATAAATTAAACTTTAATTTAAATTTCCATACAGTATTTTCTATCATAGGTGAGTCCTCAGTCACTGTGAGCTCTGTGAGATTTATTAGAAATATGAAGTAAAGGAGAAAATATTATGTATAATATGTGGGGTTTTGTAGACGTAGATAATTACTGAAGGAAACAGCTAAGTGGTGCCACTTTTCAACAAGTTAATAAGACGAGGAAATGTTAGTATGATGAGAAATAATACTTGTAGTTTGACGTAGTTGATCCCAGAGATTGTTGTGATAGTTTTGAACACAACACAAAACTAAAATCATATCAAACTGCACATACATTTAAATTTAAGTCGTGTTTTCCACCAATATATATAAATTCGTCTTCACTTTTGAATAAGAAAATGTTGAACTCACAGCCTCGTTAATGGCTGTGACATAAAAATGGACGTTCCAGTTCAGGCTGCAGAAGTCGCCAATTAGATGGAAAGAATTTGACCAAACCTGACTCAGTTTGTGATGATGTAATGCTATTTTTGACTCCAGACAGATACCCCCCGTGGTATTTCATTGTCTTTATTTACTTCTACATACGTCTACTTAAGTATCGAGGCCGACATGCTTCAGACACACCTTGTTGTTTGGTAGTCGGTGCTTTATTGTGGTAGTAAAACTGCATTTTGCTGTAATATTTAACTAGAATAAGCCCCTCAGGAGGCAGTTAGTCGACCACTAAATGCTAGCCGCTGTAGCTTTAGCTTTAAAGTCGCTGGTCCTCACTACAACTTCCCTCCGTGCCTAATTCCTCCCTTAACTTCTGAGTCAACTCGCCCCGCATCCTGCGCTGGTCAATATTTACCAGATCAGAGGCAGTAAATAAATCATAGCGGGACCGCGAGGTCACAGTATTAAAACAGAGAGGGGGAGGGCTGGAGAACCTGCACCGGCCCAGACAGTCACCTTTCAGCCGGTGATTTATAGAGAGCAGCCTTGACCTATAGTATAACACCCGACTTGCACTACAATTAATATTGATCCACGCAGCCTGCAGCTCAGGCGTTAATGCTGATGGCCCAGACAGCGCCGGGCACAAATCTGAGAGGAAGATGTGACTTTCTCCACCGAGTTTTTAGGGATTCTGTGGCAGGAATGTGAAGCGTTCGACCTTTCTGATCCAGAAAATGTTAAAAAACAACAAATCTGCTTCGGCTCGATCGCACCACCCAAAAAAAAAAAAAAAAGCGAGCTATCGGCGGATGAGACGGCGAGCACAGAGACGTATTTAGGACCTGGATTCATCCGGTTGACAGAAATATGACTCAATAACTGCTATTTTTGCTCCCTGCTTGACTCGCTAACGCGTCCGCTGTAATAGCTTCATAAGACGATAATATGTCAACGTGCCGCGCTGCCCCCAAAGGGCCAAAAATCAATTAGTGCAGGTTTAAACTGCACCTTATCACACTTTGCTCGCTCCTAATAATGTTCACGGCCCCTAAATCATCCCCATTAATGGAAACTGTGCTGTGAAGTTGTTTTGTTCGACTAACTGATGACAGAAGCGGAGCGTTGCGTCACGGCGGAGCGTGAAAGTAGCCGTTTTACATTCGGCGAAGGGCTCCTTTGATATATAGAAGAGGTTAATTGGGTGATTCACGTCCTTCCCCTCCTGTGTTCTGCCCCAGTGGGCGCCAAATAAACACCCGAATGCAGCCGCCGCGCCGTAATTAATGCCTGTATCCATCTGTTATTAAGAAAATGCCACTCAGCGGCGCCGGTGCATGACGCCCAGGTCATGAATGGATGCTCGGCTAAATACAGAAAGTGAACGTTATGAAATAATCGCACAGCCGGAGCTCCTTTTTCCTCCTGGTGGAAACTTGAACCCACCGCTCTGCTGCAGAAGGAAAGCCTGCACATCCCTGACGGATATGAAATGCAGCGCATGGCTCAGCACGTCAGGCCCAGGCGAGCCGGTGGCGGGTCAGAGGCCGGCAGAGCTGGGCGGACGCTGTGTTTGTTGCCGCTGTCATTCTTCTCCTCTTACTCATTCTCCCCCGATGAGATGCCTCGACAGCCGCGACCTTGATGCTCTCTGCCGGCGCTGTGGCGTCGGCGCTCAGACTGGCGCCTCCGGCGGTGTGCGGGCGTTGCTTTCTCCGAGGTAGCCCGCCGCCTCTCCTTCCCCACAGCCGGCCGGCCGGCCGCCGGCTTCAGGAGGCTTCGCACGTGGAGACGCTCGGGTTCAACAGGTGGCGCTCTGGTGTTGGAATCAGAGTCATGTGCAGGTTAACACACGAGTCATGAGTGGAACCAATCAGCTCACTGTCCAGCTCCAGATTCACCTGAGGAACAACGTACACAGATAACATACGATATTAACAGTGGATTAGTCCATATACATGTGCATGAAATCATCACTTCACAATAAACCTGAAGGCGACAGCAGACGACTGTAATCTCATCAATTCATCCCAACATTGTTCAGTCTGTGAACATACAGTGTGTTGCTACGACACTGAAAATACAAAAATCACGCTTTAAAAAAGGGAAATTCAGCAGCGATGGTGCCAAAAAACATAAATATGTAAAAAAATGGTGGAAATCTAAAATATCTGACAACTGTAAAAGCAAATATCTGTTAAAATAATTATGGTTTTACTGGATTTAAATACAGTAAAATAGACACAGAATGTGAAACAACAAATTTGTAAACATAGATGTTTGATGCAGGTGTATTTTGTTGGGTTTTTTTTTGCAGTTTTGGCCTGTTCTTGTTTTGTTTTTTTTACACTCAACATGTAAATTAACACTTTTATATATTCGATGTTACCTGGAATTTAACAAAACCTATAAAATAACAGTTAAAAATTTACCATTTTCCAGTCCTTAATATACATAATTTTTCCTTCAAATCAAGGTAAATATGCATAAAATTATATCTTTTTTTTATTTAAACACTTCTTTAAAAAAAAATCTTTTCATTTTACAGTCAAACATTGTTTAAAAAAAAATACTGTGTATAAAAATGACAGATTTTTTTATGCAAACAATGTTTACACATTTCAGTTTTTTTATGGTTTGTTGTGATTTTACTTTTTTTTTTTAAAAAACCTTAAAATAAGATTAAATTGTTCTAGATACTTCCAAAAATGACAGTAAAGGTAAAAAACATTCAGTAACTTCAGTAATTGGAGCACAGATTCAATGTAAAGCAGTGTTCATCCTAAAGAAAAGAAATATCAGCTGTAATAATAACATTTCTGAAGGGATTAGAACCCTAATTTATGATGAACAACACTGAGAGCCACGGATTTAAGATAAATTTTACACTATAGTTAAACAATTAAACAAATATCCCAACTTTAGACGACAGCAGAGCTAAAGGACAATGAATGCTGGACTTGTGTTTGTCGTTTAAAAATAATACGACTCCAAATGACAGCTAATTTTTGCTAATAGCTCACAAAACATAGCATATGTTAGCATGGCTCCGGTACGTCTGGACCTCTTTGGATCAGGTGCAACCCTCAGATACTCAATCACATCAAGATCTGGGGATGTTTGGAGGCCGAGGAAACATGTTGAGCTCTTGGTCGTGTTCCTCGAGCCACATCTGGGATAAACTTGTTCAAACCTTTCAGTGGTTTTAAATCAGTGGCTGTTGGAGCACTATTAGCCTAGCTTAGCATAACGACTGGTAGCAGTGGGAGCCACAGCGAGCTCAGATCTCTCCAGAGTTTTAAGATGCGCCTCGCGGCAGTAAAACATTTAAAACATTTCAACACGTCGACAGAAGCGTCCAGGTTGTGCTGCAGGAGGAGGATGTGTAGCGTGATTATCTCCTCCTGCTCACCTCGGGCTCTAGAAGTGCTGCTTTATTATTATTTGGAGGGAATGTGTTTCTTTTCCCTCCCGGCTGCAGCTTCCATCCGAAGCATGCAAATAACGAGCGCTATCGATCATCTCATCTAACTTCTGGGAGAAAAACAAACTGGTGTGTTTCTCAAATGTCAAACAAAAACAACTTTAAAAAAAAAAAAAGAAGAAGAAAAGCCTCCTGCTCACGTATTGGCTGAATTTACATCCTTTGTTGTAAAGATAAATAAATAAAAAAGCAATTCGCTAATAAAGATTTCATTAACTTTCAATGACCAGATTCCTGATTGTATTCACTGGTTAATTAAAAACAGAAGCTGGCGGACGGATCTTTGTTATCTGAGCTTCGCAAAAACAAAAGTTTCTGAGGCCGGTGCGATGTTTATTTGTTTATTCGCCGTTTGATTTGGCCGGTTTTGTAGCTATGAGGGAGGAATTAATAGATAGGGGCTGTTTCTGATGGATGACTTTTTATTTTTCTTCCCCCCTCGGAGATTTTAAACGCAATCTAGTAATTCACGTGTCCTTTTATATCCGCGCAGCCAACGAACAGCGTTTAATGAAAAAGCAATGCTCTTATCATTTTATATGATCCTCTTTGTTGCCTTTTTATTCTTGCCTCCGCCCCGCGGGATGAAAGTTTTCATGTAGCTTTACGGCTAATGCTAAGAGAATAAAAAGGAGGCCGCGCCGCCGCCGCTGATGTTTACAGCACAATGAAACCCACACAGCCTTTCTCTTTCCTCTGCCTCTCTTTCCTTTTATGAACGCCATAGGATTGATTTCGTCTGACATTAAATGGGCATCACGGAGAGAAGAATGATTGTTTTATTCTCTTTCTCAGCTGGTCAAAGATGTCAAACTGACATTCACTGTGTGAGCCCAGACGCTTTGCTCGATGCTCCGCCGCTCTCGTCTGGCGGCTCATTGGCATGCGCCCCGCCGCCCGGCCCGCTACTCCTGTTTGTTTTAAAAGGCAGCGGCAGAATGAGACGGGTAGAGGAATGTCCACAGGCCCTTCAGCGCCGTGTGGATTAGAAGAAGCTGTTGTTTTATCTTCGCTCTCGCCTCTAAGTACCTTCTCCTCCTCATTGATATTCCAGGTGTTTGTGAACTTCGCCAAGCACCAGCACGGAGAGGACAACGACAACGACGACGACGACGACTCTCGGGCCTACAGCAAGCCGGTGGACACGTCGGACGAGCTGCCGCTGCAGACGATGAAGACCGCCAGAAGAACTGAGGAGGTGTGACGACGAGGAGGCAGTGGACTGGACGGAGGGTCGGCAGGAAACCTGGTTCCAGTAGGGGGTTCCTAATCAGGACAAAGGGTGTAATCGACGGACAAACATGGATTCGGTGAACAAATGAGACGTTTCTAACTGGAATTCGGCGACACAGTTTTTGCAGAAATCAATGGGACAGTGCATCAGAGATTATCGTGCCTCGGCTGTTCAGTCCTCAAACGCACCGAGGCCACACCTTCTGCCAAAGTTTAACCATCTGTAGCGTGACTGGTTTAGTTTAACCCTCTGAACTCTGAGCAATTTCTGAGAGTTTTAGCTTCATTTTTTTATTTTTTTACTCCAATAGAAAGTCCTGCACCTCTATGGAACCAACACAATCATGACTCGGAGTAAACAAACCTCAGAAACGTCTTCTGTGCAGCATAAAAAAAGTCGTAAATTGTCAGGAAAAAAACGAAAGACAACAGTTTCCCAAGTGCCCAGTTTCCAAAACTGGTACCACCTACCAAAAGTTAGCTTCTTACATTTCAGTTTGTTTCTATACGTGTCGTCTATCTGCTCTGGGTGAACACAGCCTGCAGTTCAGCCGAAATCGGATACAAGAAATGAATTTTTGTTGGTTAGTTAGTACAAACGGCTTCATGACTCCACCCAAGAGCACAGATTTACTCGTTTTTTTACAGATTCTAGTTGGTTCAGATGGTGGATTTTTAGCAAATTTTGAAATTAAATATTTAGAATAAAAGAAATTTGGTGAAATATCTCGATATCAAGGACAGACGGGTAGTTCAAGGACTGTCGGAAAGGTGAAAATCCAACAATTCGTTCTACTTCAGGCTGTAAATTGGAGGTTTTCTTTTAGAGATTTGTTGCGTTTCAAACCTGGAAGCAGGTTTTGGAGTTCAGAGGGTTAACGAGAAACGTCAGAGGCTACGGTGAGCGAGATTCTCCAGATCTGCTGCCTTACAGGCTGGACGTGAGTTAATGAATTAGAATTGGACTTTTCTCAACCTGAGCATCTTGATACATGAAAAAAAACAAGCCGAGTCACTGCCCTGGATTCTAAAAATACTTCCTAAGATTACAAAAAAAACAATTTGCATTTGAAATAAGATGAAAATTTTGAAAAATCAACGTCGTGAGCGACTGGACCAGAGGAGATTCCTGCCGTGGATGATAGAACGAGTCCGGTTCAGGTGTGTCTGAGGACATATTGCTGATCTTGTCAGACCTCAGAGACGGTGTTCGGGCCAAATCATTCCTGTGAGCGTTGCACAGCACCGGATATACCTCAGGCGTGACCTTCAGATTAGATTATTTAACACTTTAACCATATATATTCTTTTTTTTTTTACATTTGCTGCTGATTCTAATGATGATGTGTAAAGGTCTGATTCTCAAAGCAGAAGAACACGTGTGATGTCTTGACGTTTATCGATCTGTCGAGGATTCCAGCGAGCAGCTAATGTAAGAATCATGGAGGAGTTCATTCTGTTTGCCGGGAGTCGGTTAACGAGCCTCCAATTAGCCGTGGATGGTGTCGGGCGACGGACTCCAGGGTCACGGCGTCGACCGGCTGTCGAACGTGTTGCAGGAAAAAGGCAACATGACGCCATTCAGAGGTTCTTCTCCAACGACGCAAGCGGACGCAAACAGAATCACCGACAGCCTGTTGATATTTTAAAAGCCTTGTGGAATCTTCCCATTGTGCCGATCAGCTTTTCCTTTCACTATCCTTTTTATTCAGTAGGACGCGCTGGTGTTGGCGCTTTTGTCGAGCTTTTACCACTTATCGGCGCCGGTAGCGCTAGCCTTCAGTGAATACAGTCTGTCACAATGTGCCTTCTAGACGCCCAGATGCAGCTGAAAGCCATTTTATAGCTAAAGATCCTGCATCGCAGCATGTTTTATTTGTAATATGAAGTCGTGTACGCTGTTGTTGTCATATACGAACCATTGTACCGACTGTTTGCTAAACTCCTGCCATCTTAGTTACTGTCGCTGAACCTGTCGAGCTTCTGTTGCTCTTCGCATTCATGTAACTTGATTTACTACAAGCAATGATTTATTGTTTTTTAAACCTATAGATCTTTGATATCAAGTGTAGCGAGCTAGCTAGTTGAAGGTACAGCAGCTCGCATTGAAATTACAACAACACATGCTACTGTTTTTGTTTCATTTTTTGTATTTAAATTTTTTAGCACACAGCTCTCCGACCTATTTATTTACCAGCAGCTACCCTCATTATTTATATGATCTTTAAGCTTGGCAGGTTTGTAGTTCCGAAGCTTTTGACCGTTTGTGGCAGGAGTTTAGCAAATGGTCGACTGAAAATGTTTCATTCAGTTTAAGTTTGAATACCTGTAAAATGTACGAATATGGTGTCACAAACTAAGTTAAAAAGTAGGGATGTCCCGATTAAATCTCAAAAATCAGGGCCAATCAGATTTTTTTCAAGCAAAAACAAAATCCTTTGTTTACATCCGCAGTCGCACAGGTGTCGTAAAGCAGGAGCAGAATGTCGGGGTGCTAATTCTGAATAATCGAACCATTTTAAACACATTAGCACCCTCCGGAGGTCATCTAGCGCCACCAAAGTCTTTGCCGTGGTGGCCGTTGCTGCTAGCTAAACCCCTACAACGCTCTCTGCTTGCCAACACCTAACTGCTGCGAGTCCAAACACTCTGTTTGAAACTAAACGGTAACTCCACCTGGTGGCACAACCAGGTACTACATCTGATTGATAACACATTTTCTAGCACGTAGAAAACAGGTTTTTACCGTCCTCGTCACGCTACATTTCAGATAGAAAAGTTTCCTGACAACCCACAGTAAGACTCAGGTTTGTGTTGTCGAGGAAATCGGTATCAGATTCGGACTGCAAATTCAATTAATCGGGACAAAAACACCAAAACAACACTCCTTGATCGGGACATCCCTCCTCCGACCTGTGAATGTATCTGCAAACTGTCACTCAGGGATGTTTTATGTGCAGTAATGAGTCGTCATTTACATTCTGTTAAAACCCGTCAGTGTCCAAGCAGCAGCGGCGCGTTCTTACCTCCACCACCGGGCACGTCTTTGTTCAGAATTTAAATAATTCTCCACCCGTCCCAGAGCTTGACATCATTTGTATGCTGTGCTAAGTCCTCACATTACGCCCGCTGTAAAGAATAATGAATCCTATTTGCACTAAATATTGCTTCATGCCAAGACAAGTGATTAAACATTTGCACAAATTGTAATGCGACTTAATGTTTGTACGCGGCTCTGTTTGTCCGGCCAGTGATTGGTTTGAAAGTCTCTTCAGTTCGGCCTCTCTTTCGCTATTTCTCTTTCTCTGTCGTACGTCTCGTCCCTTTAACCGACTCCGTGGGACGCCGGCATACAGACTGCACCACACTGGGTAAGGCATTTTATTTCCCATTTAGCGGAGTGGCTCCTTCTCAAAGGCAAAGAGAGACGTTTTGTCTGCCAGATGCCTGAGAATGAATTCATTTTCCCCGTCAGACCGTCACACGGCGGCGTGTGGGCTCTCTGTTTATTTATTTTCACTCTTCGTCGAGCCGATTCAAAGCCTCAAGTTACACCAGCTGTTTTTGCAATTTCATTTCTGTATCGCAAAGTAAAAAAAAAAGAATGTGTGTTTTGGAACATGAGCGTTTCACCAATAATTCATTAAGATTTCGCAATTTAATGCGATTCTAAAAGACGGTTTTCCGTTCCCGCCTCTGGATTAGACAATCCCTCCACTGTCGAGCGTCTTCTGTGCATTGATTTCTGGTTTGTTTTGAAAGTTGCAGCAAGAATTCTCTGTAAGTTTCTGAAAAAAAAGATTCTTTATTAGCTCTAACCTGATGCTATTTGTGTGATATGAATATGGCCACTTAGTTTTACTAAGTTTGTCTCGGTGAGGAAGCGAGTCGCGCGTCGTCTCGCCGCAACCCGAGCATCTCGTGTTAATGCCGACACCTCTGAGCTTTCCTTCCTCATTAGAGTCGCGGGGAAACGCTGCCAGATGCAATCAGTCAGATGTGAACTTCACAGCGGCGATAAAAACGGGGAGTCTTCAGGTAAGATTGCTTGTCACATCCCACCATTATTCCCTCGCACCTTCTGTCCCCGTGCGACGCCGAGGTTTGTGAGCAGGGGTTGCGTCACAGATCGGCGGAGGTGGCCGCGAAGCAGCGAGCAGATGGGCTGGTAATATGCTAGGTTCGCTGGCATGTCAGGAAATTCTGCTAATTGTGTTATTTTTAAGTTTAAGTGAACCGTATTTGAGCTTATATGTGGTTTAAAGCAAACTGTTGGAAGGTCTGCGCTGGAAATGTGAGCTTAAAGTTCAACCTCGAAGCAACACGAGCGAGAAAATCAGTAGTCGGTATCAGGTTGTGTCAAACTAACCAGATTGACCTTTTAACGCGGGGCTGCTTTAGCATTTAGCATTATTAACTCTGTTGGGTACAAAATGGTGGAGTTTGAGCTCATTTTTTCCTCAAATTAGTTTCAAACTTTCATACAACTTCAGTGTCGTTGGAGTAGTCTGACTTTTAGCATGTTGACGTCGGGTATAAATATTCGACGGCGCAAACTGCCTTTGCTAAAGGAACCCGCAACAACAACCTCCTAGCTAGCTATAAGCTAAAAATGGTACATTTTAATTAAGCTTTGGGTCACGCAAGAAAGTAGCTCTGCTTTGTGTTTCTACTCAGTTAGCCATTTGATTGAAAATAGTCACCTCTGTGCTGAAACACCATTTTGAAGGGACACCATCACTGCATCCCGGGCTAAGCTAATATGATTGTTCTAAAGAAATGGCAGCAAACCAAAGCAGGAAATGATAACGAAAAGGTGCCGTCAGACCATTCTAGTGCTGTGGAGAACGTCAGTTGAAATCTGAAGCACAGATTCGTTGGTCTTAGCCCAGTTCCAAGGACACTACAGCGTAATAAGTAAGATATTGGCTGTTTTTGAAACCGTAGTCTGCAGCCAAATGAAGCAAAAACTGCAGAAAGCCAAAAGTATCTGTTGATTGTCCAACATGCTTGTAGGGCATCACAACAGCTCTGATGTACTTTTGCCACCAGAGGAAGTTGAATACTTTATTATTATAGGCCGAGAGGTTTAATTAGGTCGTTTTATTTTTGTTGTTACATTCGTTTGGTTGCATTTTACACAACTGTGTGAGTGAAATGAAACAGGAAGCACTGGATCGTTTCTGTTTTATTACAAATTATTTAGCTGCTGAACAAAGAAAACCTTCACAATACGACCAAACCACAGCTATAAATATACCAACAGTCTGCAGGTTTCATGAAAACAGAAGCACCAGAGAACCAGCTTAAACTCGACTTGCATTTGCAGTGAACTTATGCTCCAAAACTGAGTCAACCTTCCTGGCATTTTCCACTTTTCTTAGATTTTTATCTCATAAAAGGAAGCAACACATTAGCTGTGCTGTTTTCTTCCACTTTCCAAAACCAGAAAGCGACTAAACCTGCCGGAAGATTCTGCAAAATACGCCGATTTAACAGTTTTCTTCTGTAGAAGGTAGTAAATGCAGCGACTCCACTCCTCCTTGAACCAGCCAGTCTGCAAAAACACACCAAACTGTTGCTTTAACCGCCAATTAAACTCAAAAACTAACCTGTAAACACCTTCCTCAGAGTTCATGCTGCGTTTCTCCACATGTTCCACCTGAATCCAGACGTCAGATTGGAGCTTTGTGCAGGTTTAAACTTTGCTAAAGAGCATTTAAGAGAAGAAAAGTGACGGCTTGGCAGCACATTCGTTGGTCAGACGAAGAGTTGGTTGGTCTGAAGTGAGGTGTTGGGAGCGTTACATTTATAGATGCGTCTAACAAAGCCGCCGCTTTTAGAAGAAATGCCCACTTGCAGCAGCAGTTTGTGCAGCGAGCGTTATTATTGGGCATGAAGTGATGAGAGGGAGCGTAGAGGTAATGCAGAAGCAATTTCCATCTCCGGCAGCAACACTTTCTGCTTCGTTCTGCCGCTGCGTTTATTTTTGGTCTTAGCTTTTTCTTTTTCGGTGAAACCTGGCGGGGAGAAGGTCGCGACCGGCCGCGTCTGACGCTGATAACGGGTTTTTCATCGACCCGCGCCGAACACGAAAATACTCCGAACAAGTTGCCAATCTCGATCTCTGTGGAGCCGGCGAGTACAATGGAAGGCATTGTCTGTCGGAATGGGAAGATTACAGGAGTTAGAGGAGATTCGATGATCTGCTCGACAGGCGAGCTTTGCAGAAAAGCTCCCTCCATCCCCCGTTCTCAGGCTGCAATCATCGCCGGTGCTCCGAGGTTGCTGTTCTTGCGTTGGGGGGAACCTTTCATGAGCCGCCGGGAGTCGCTGGTAATTGGTGCGACGTCTCAGTTCATCTCATCGCAGTCAAACAGACGCCTCAGAACTTCTTCATCTGTCTGCCAAGATTTATTTTAGAAATAAGTTCGTTTTTTTTTTTTTTATTTTAATGACTGTCTCTACGCTGTTTGTTCTTTTTCTTTGTCATCTTCTGCTGGTTCGACCGACTTCACTCGTGTAGTTTGTGGTGGAATCTGAAGCGAGGAGACGAACCGGAAAGTTTTCTTCATTTTTGATTTCAAGAAATGTTACGAGATCCTAAAAACTGTAAATTAAAACGACACAATTGACTTTCTTTGGACTTATTCAGCTCACCAATGATGACCCGTTAATTCTGTCTTCTGACAACTTTGTCTTCGTTTTTTTGGAAGTCAGAACCAATGAAGCAACTTTTTCTGCAAGAGTTTCCTTCATTGAACAAGACTCGCGTCTCCTTGAAAGAAAAACATCTGAGCTACTGATTGTAGGTTTCAGATGTTATTTTGAAGGTTTGTGTTCACTTATAATGTTGCATCAACGAATTTAAACTTAAATTTCGGTGTAGAACTAAATTAAATGTGCTTGTTAACCTAATTTTTCCTCTCTTCAGTTCAGGATTTCCGTCTACTGAACATATCTGGACAGTTTCTGTTCAGATTGTTCGTCAGAGGACCTGTAGGCTGAACAAGATGAGCATCAGGTCTTTTACGGATCAGTTCCACTAAAGCGACTGATGTAGGAACGTTTTTAATACCAATATGACCAACAGTTAATAGTTATGACTGTGTGTAGCTCATGCTAATTATAGTTAGCAGTGATATTTGGCTGTTCAGCCATTTAGTTTAGCAAACTGGTGGCGAAAAATGATTTGACAAATCTGCTCAGCGAGAGAGATCAATTCAAGTTTGTTTAGAATTCGTGGTGCAAATTTAATTTTGAAATTTAAATATTGTGTTAAAATCAAAATAAAAAGTCAAAAACTACTGAAGAAAACCTAATTAGAGCGAGTTATTGTATATATGTTTGTTAACTTACACAGTCGTCGTCATAATTATGATATTTAACAACACAACACACAAGAAATCCTTTTAAATAAACAAAACTAGCTGGAACAACTTCATTTATTTAATAATCAACGTAAAATGTTGTGTTCATATTTATGCTAATTTCTATCAAACACACAAAACAATGATTTTAAATAATACAAAAGAACTCGTTGGAACAGCTTAATTTTATAAATAATCAGCTTAGAAGCTTGTTTTCATGTAAATAATCATGAAGTTTGATTAAAGAGGAGGAGCTAATTGGTCCAACTCAATATAATTAGTTGGTTGAACATAATTTCATTAGAAGTTGTCTGAACTCAAAAAGATTGATTGATTTATTCTAGTTTTTGAAGCCCAAACTATATATTTTTTTAGCATAAACAGTTGAGTACGAGCATCTGCGTTTGTCAAACAAACAGTTTCTGTCAGTAGGTGGCGCTAAAGAGCACTTAAGCTAAAGGAAGCTGAAGGTTCTTGGGGAACATTTGCTCGGTTGACTCTGTCAGTATCACAAGACGACTCACTGATGCTCTGTCGTAGGTTTTTCATAACCACGGTGTTTTCTGATCACTTTGTTAAACTTTCCTCCTGAAGCTCTAAACTTTGAGGAACACCTTCATGACGGCCATGACGGCCCTTCAGCTGATGTCATGATGCTCCAACGAGCCTCCTGCTGGAGACACTTCAGGCCTTGACAGACGTGTGGGTTTTAATATTAACGTCGCTGATTTGGTTTAGCTTTTTAAACCTGGGTGTCTCATTCAAGTGCTGCAGCCCAAATACAAAACACTTCTCAACATTTCCCTGCGTTAGAACGTGAAGCTGGTGCTGGTTTGGCCGTCGGCGAGCGCCTGAAGCTGCTGCCAACATAAAAGCAGCGCCGGCGTTTTGGGGATTGTTTCCACCAGAGCCCCAATCGGAGCCCTTTAAAGCCTTTATGGTGATCGTGAAACCTCATTACGCCTCCGAGCTGCTTTATTTCTTTAACTTTGAACAAACTTCAAGTGTTTGTTTGATGCTTGTTTTATTTGTTTACTTTATTATCTCCATATAAAAAGAAACACGTCGGCTTCCTGGTGCAGGAGAAACTGGATTAACTGGTCAGAGACGGTCTGGTGAAGGTCCTCAGATTGTCAAGTAGGAATGTTTTCTCTTTTCTTTTTCTTTTTATTACAACTGTTGCTCAAACAAACCCCCTCACAGCTCGTCCTGCAGAAGAAAATCTTTTTTAAACAGTTAACTGGTTTGTTTTTTAAAATGATGTTGGTTTTGCTGTTTTTAAATCAGCAAAAAACACAATTATTTCCAGATACTTGCCATCATTTGAAAGAAAAATGTGTATATTAAAATACTAAAAGACTAAAATGGTAAATAATTCTTTAATTATTTTTATTATTTTACAGATTTCCCTTGTTTTGTTAAATAAAATTAAATAAACTATAAATTTAAAGAATGAAAATGATCATCTTACATGTTCATCCTCAGAACAAACGTTAAAAAATCTGCATTTTTACAAATGCTAAATTTGATCTTTTTTATTTTTTGCATTATTTGTCCAAATAGTTGTTCACAAAATGTTTTACTGTATTTAAATCAGCAAAAAAATATATTTTATAGATATTTGCTGTTATTTTTTTAAAGTTATATCAAGGATTTTTTTAAATGTAAAAACACAAAATAAATTACAAATTTTGCCTTTTTTTTTATATTAAAAAAATTAATTAAATTTTTAAAAATAATATTTTGTAAAAATCCAAGAAAAAAATGTTAATTTAAGCATTTACTGTTGGAAAAAAAAACAGACAAAGATCATTATTTTACAGATATTTTACCAGTTTATGCAGATCACAGTATTTCACTGATTTAAACATATTTGTGACGAGCTCTTGCTGCCACATTTACATAATTTTTTTCAAGAATAATGTTGAAATAATAAATGATGAAAATTAAAACTACGCAGATTCATTTCAATATAATTTGGATTTTTTGATCAGAAGTTACCAAACAAAGCCTCCTTCATGTCAAAGTGAGAACAGATGAAGCATAAACACAACAACACGTTAAAACAACCTCCATAAAATCATTTTTCTGCCACAGCGGTCGGCTCCAGTCTGTTTTCCAAAACTTGACATTTACAGAAAGAAGAAAAAAACCTCTTTTCACTCCCTTTACGATTCTATCGCTCTGCCGTCATTCAGCTTCTCGCTACCACGACTGAAAAGCCTCAAACGGAGAAGCTGAGGTGCAGAAAAGTGGAACATAAAGAAACACCTGAAGACCTCCTGGAGTGAATAGCAGCTGGAATTAGCTGCTTCGGGTTCAGGGTTCTGGCTTTGTACCGCCGGCCCGACACCGTCCAACGAGGTGTTCGATGGCACCTGAACGTGTCCGAGTTCTGCTCAGAACGAGTCCAAGGCTCCGGTCGAGTGCCGGCAGGCGGAGTTACGTTCTGAACCTCAGGAGGGAAATCAGACTTTCTTCTGATTCTTTTTGCTAAACTGGCGGCGGGTTCCTCACACGGCCGGCCTCGCTGTGCGACCCGGTCGGCAGCTGCTGTGAAATATCAGCTTCTGCTGCCTCGTGAGAGGAAAAGAAAACCTCCTCGTCTTCTTCTTCCACTTCATTGCCTTTGTTGGCATTTTTATGCGAAACCCTCCATCTTGTTGTCGTGGATGAACATATCGTCCCCTCTGTCTTCCCTGTCGTCTTTGGTCTCTAACGTACGGCTTCAGAGATTCTCTTCTACATCTGAGTCGCTGATAATTCAGGCTTTATTAAGTCAAGGTTGTTTCTTTAATTTGTCTTTAACGAGGCTTCTGCTGCACAAACACAGTCCATGTGGTGCATCGTACCAGCATGTGTGGCTAAAGCTAGTGGTGGTTAGAGTTCAGTTTAGGAAATTAATTTGAAAAACTAAGAGATTCATGTTGTTTTTGCTCTTGAGATTTAAATATC
>NW_007578379.1:260613-265692 GCF_000690725.1 Stegastes partitus | reverse complement strand
TAAAACTTGTCTTTTAATCATTAAGTTGTTAAAAAATATCATGACGGAGAAGCTAATTCCTCAAAAGCAGTTTGTTGGTTGAACATTCTTTAGAAGTTGTTTCAGCTCAGAAAGATTGATGCCAATTAGTTTTTTCTGCATTTGTAAAACAGCCAATCAAACCTTTTAGTTTTTTCTTCTTGAATCTCTTTTACAGTCGCTTCCATTTGAGCGTTCGCTGCTGATAATTCAGGTTTTAATAAGTCGGGTTTGTTTCTTTAATCTCACGCTGACTCTTGATGTGTTTCTGATCATCTCTGGTGGCAGCTCGTCTTTAGATCCAGAGTTCAGGGTTCAGGTCGATCGATTCTCGACTCGTTAACGAGCGAACGGTCGAGCGCTGTGGCGTTTCCAGCCGGCGTCTCCGTGGGGCGTCCCGCTGGGCGGTGATGAGGACTCTGGCTGGCTGCGTGGGCCTCCGTCTTCTTTTGATTGGCGCTCATTTGAGATCTCCTGCAGCGATGGACGCTGCTGTAGAGTCTCGGGCGTTTCTCGACGCCTTCCAGCGATTGTTTTCCCGGCGGTGGTGGTGGGCGGGTTCTCGTGAAGCGTCTGATATTTGAATAATTTCCTTCACAATTCGCCGCATCGGGTCTCATTTGAGCTGCAAAAAATCGTCTTTGATTACAAGAAACCATCTTCAGACACCTTAAGAAGGAACAATATGTGCCTTTTCTTCGCTCCAACGCCCAGCAGACACATTCCAGTTGTAGTTTTCTAGCGGTTTCCTCCAGAGGCTTCGTGTTCGACCGACAGAAAACGCAGCAGACGTGAAGTGTAAGTGAACGTCAAGGCCGCTTTACTCACCCGCCGCACATCTGATTCATCTGAGAGTCGCTGTTGGCAAAGAAAAAGAAAAAAAGCTGTTAAAGCGTTTAGAAAGGCTGCTGTTGTACAATATATCTGAAAATATTACTGCTAGCAGCTGCTAAAGCTGCTCCCAAAGAGCTCGAGGAACACGACCAAGAGCCTCCAAACTGATATTGGATGGACCACAACAATCTGGACCCAAATTAACCAACATCCCAACGCTAGACATCCCAAAAGAGTCCATTCCCAACAGGTTGGAGCTGTTTTAATGTAAATATCTGCAGATCAGGCCTCAAACTCCACCTTCAACCCGTCTATGTCCTAACAATCCATCTGCCTCCAAACAAACTTGACTAAACATGATTTCCAGGAGTCACAGTTGGATCCTGTTTCTGTATTTGACTTCTGCAGTGCTGAGAGAAAACAAGTTTTTTGTTTGTTTAAGTCCAAACACCGCCACGAGTGAGCCGGAGCCGAGCAGCACAACTCGCACGGACTCATAATTAATTCATTTGCTGGACAGAGTCGGTGCATCCTGCCATCCACAAAGGTTAGAGGGGTTTGTCAGCCGGGCCAGTCCGAGTAATTCTGTCTTCTAATGATTCCAGCCCCTGCGACATCAGAAATTCATGCTGGACTCTTCTCGGATGCCCTGCAACAAAAATCAGGTCGGAGCAAGTTTTTGTCGACGTCGTACAAACTTCCTCCTGGAAGCTCCACCAGCCACGTCCGTCCGCCTTCCTCCTCCGTCACCGTTTGTTTCGTCGTCCGCTAAGCGGCGCCTTGAAGCCCCGACAGCGGTCCCGACTTTGAGCGTAACCTCGTCTGAAAAACGACGCGCTCGCTGGAGAAAGGCGGAAAATAACGAGCGAGCCTCTTCAGAAACCCGGCCGCCTAATGGGCTGCTGCTGAAGAGGCTCGGTGTTTCTGAAAACAGAGGAAACTGGAGGAGAGTTCGCGGCCCAGCCTCTCTCGTGCCCTTCTGTTTTCTCCTCATGATGCCTCCCAGCGCTTTCCAATCTGTTTGGTACCCGGGCATGCTCCTCCACTCCCAGTGTTTATCTGACATCATGAGGGGCTTCGGCTTCCCCCGATCCGCTGACAGCTCCGGCCCTTCAGTGTGCACACAAAGCCGGCGTCGGCGGATGACAAAGTGCTGCTCAGCCTGTCGGCAGAACCACGCCGCTCCCAGCATGCTTTGCCCTCAGCACGTCACCTACCTGGTCTGGCACCGGCTCAGCCTGGGAGACCGCCTCATTATTCACTTTGACAGGGTTTTATGACCCAGCAGCTACACCCAGGCTTGTTCTGGGAGCACGAGCAGATGCTTGATTCTCCGGCTGTGGCTCTGTTATCAAACTGCAGCTGACTGCGGAAGCACAAACCTGGGCTCAAAGTAAACGGAAAGACAAATGGATTGTTTGTTGCTGGGATCTGTGTTTATTCTGAGCGCCGCCGACAAGCCGGTGTTTGGAACCGGAGAGTTTTCTGGAAACAGATCGGAGCCGATTTTAAAGAATTTAGCAACAATCAGCAGACTTTCAGATCAATAATTGGATAATTGACATCACAGATTGAACACAGTATTGTTGGTTTCATTAACAAAAGCATGATTTGTGCTCTGCTACATACGACACATGCAAGAACATCGTCCTAGTCCATCCCAGTTGGACATAAAGGTCGGAGGTCATGAAGCATCATGTAAGTCGTTGTCATGGTGCTCGTTGCTAGCTAAACCTCCACAATGCTATTTTCTTGTCGATATGGGCTCCCCGTAAACTGAGTTATCATTTCACATTATTAAACAGTAAGAGGCTCCACCTGGTGGCGCAACCAGGTACTACAGCTGATCCACCGTCCACTTTCTGATATATTTATGGCAAGTACAAGTTTCCTGATGCAAAGGCTAATTCTTAATTGTTTTCTAAATCAATAATTAGCAGAATAACTAAAAAATACCTGTGAAGTGTTAGCAGAACTCCGACAGTTCGTTTTAAACACACAAACATCGTCTGGAAATCATTAAGCACCACGTAAGTCTTTGTCATGGTACCTATTGCTAGCTAAACTCCCCCACAATGCTCTTTTTTTTGCCCACATGAACTAGCTGTAGTCCGAGTTACCTTTCTCTTTGGGTAGCTACATTATTAAACAGTAAGAGGCTCCACCTGGTGGTGCAACCAGGTACTACAGCTAATCCACTTTCTGATATGCTTGTAGCAAATGCAAGTTTCCCAGCACGAATGCTAATTCTTAATCGTTTTCTGAATCAATAATCAACAGAGTAGCTAAAGACTTTTCAGTGAAGTGTGTGAAGCAGAAATCCGGCTGTTTGTCTTGAACACACAAACGTTGTCCGGAAATCATTAAACACCACAAAAATCTTTGTCATGGTGCCTGTTGCTAGCTAAACCTCCACAATGCTCGTTTTTTGCTAACATTAGCCGCCCACAGTTCAAGTTACAGCCTTCTCTGGTACAAACAGTACAGAGGCCCCACCTGGTGTTGCAACCAGGTACTACAGCTGATCTGCAGTACCTTTTCTGACATGCATGTATTGACAACTGGAGCTTGTGGAGCCACAGTACACTCTATTTTGTAAACACTACATGTCAGTACCTGTTCAAAGATTGACAGCAAGGTTCCCGACCACCTATTAAACATGAAGGAACAGCCTCAATGTAGAAATGTGATGTTTTTCTTAGTTTTCTTCCTTCCATATACCTGAAGTGTGTATTATGTAGGGAAATGGTATCAGATTGGGACTCGGTTTTAGCATTTATTAGATATTAAATGATTTGGATCAGATCGGGGCCGAAGAACTTCATCAGGACGTCCATATTTAAGGCTGCGATCTGTATCAGGAAAAATTAGATTTTAAATGGATTTGTCATTCAGTGCAGGGTTCGGAGTTTAAAAGAAAGCCGCTACAGAAGCTATTAATGCACCACACACATCTGCCTGCAGCTGCATGCTGATCAGCAGCGCTCGACTGATCCCGGGATGATTCTCCCGGATCTTTATTCCGACGGAGCGATCCAGGGCCGCCTCGCCGTCGAGTTTTTTCCTCCAGGAACCGCCTGTTGCGGCGCAAAACCCCGACGTTCTCCACCGACCAGACGGTGAGTTTTTATTTCAAGGTGTTTTCTCTTCCTCCCTTCAATCAAATGAGGTTTGACCTCCCCGTCATTGGAATACGGAGCAGGCGAGACAAGAGGGCCACTGTCTCAGAGCCACATCCGAATGTGGTGCCACAGCTTGGAAACCACCCGTATCAGCACCCTGCACCCTCACAGATAAGCGCAGTCGGCTAAAAAAAGAAAGAGATACATATGTTTACCGTCACTATACTTCGCTGCATCAGGGAAAAAGTGGTAAGGACATGCAAAGTGGCTGACCTTCAAAGTGCTGCAGCAGCTGGACAAACTCCTCTCAACACGCTGGCCTTCTTAGGACGCAGTCTGACCGAATCCAGCTCTGATATCCGAATAAAAACAGGTCAGAAGCGTCGCCGTCGTAGCGTTCCTGCAGCCACTTTTTAATTATCTGAAACAGGGAAGCGTCCGTGCCGTCATACGACACCAACAGCTCGTGAAATTAGCAGATGTGTTGGTTGCAGGTCAGATGGAAGCTGTTGTTTCCTGCATCCGCTGCAGGTTTGCATGTGTTCGTACGCACCACGCTGAGCGGTGTGTACAGTGCTGGTAAAAGGCCAAGCCCATCGATCAGCCGCGGCTTAACAGCTTCAGTCAAAGAGCACATTTCGGCTTCGCTGGTCTTCGCTCTGCAGGCGTCCGATGCCGTCGTTGTTCTTCGGCTGAATCATGATGTCCGGACTCCGGACGCGGCGCAGCTGGAGCTCTGGCACATTTCTGTAAAAGTTCAATACGCCTGAGCTGGTCGGACAGCGGCGCCATCAAGAGGTCAAGACGGCAGGTTTTCTCTCCTCTCTGGACATTTCCTCTGAAAGTCGCTCTTCAGTTGTTGATTTAACCCAAAGAACTGCATCAAACCTGCACATTTATGAGTTTTTCTCATGAAGAGAGTCACTTCCTGTTTGGAGGCGACACCAGCTCTGCTCACAAACTACTGAAACACACAATGATGAGGTAGAATATTGAAGCAAACAGATTCAGAAACAGGTTAAGAAGATGATTCAGGTTTAGTTGTTTGGTTTTGTTTGTATGAAAACCTGGATTCTAATTGAGCTGCTTCACTTATTAACATGCA
>NW_007578379.1:258663-259698 GCF_000690725.1 Stegastes partitus | reverse complement strand
GCGACGGCTCTGCTCGGCTCCAGAGCCTCCTCAGACCAGATGAGTTCTGGCAAACGGCCGCCAACCTTCTGCACGAAGCGGTGAGTCAGCAAGTTCCGGCCGACTCTCTGGACTCAGCGCGCCGCCTCTTCGTCCCGCCTCGACTCGCCTCGACTCAAAGACTCGACTGAGCGACTCGGCGCCCCAAATCCCAGCATCAGTGACAGACCTAATGCTTGTGTTCTCCGCCGACTGACTTATTTATGGAGGTTGTGCCTGAAGGTGCAAAAGGAAATTAACTGATGTGTGTTTTGAGCTTTCGAGGAGCGGAAGTTGAAGAAAAACGCGACGGCGAAGCAGCGAAACAGCGAAGCAGCTCTCCCACCTGATGGTGATGGATTCTGATGGTTTTGTCTTTCATGCTTCCTCGAGTGAACTAAAGCTCTGTCAGAACACAGCGTCAGTCGTCTGCCTGCGTTTCATCCTGTTTGCATTTTTGAGTTTCTGTGCTGCAAAAAAAAAAAGAAAAAAGAAACGTCTTGTGGGACGAGGAGGAGGATCTGAACTCACGTCGTCTGGCAGAACGAGCAGTCGGTCGATTGTTTGCAAGAAACAAAAACTTTCTTCTGCACAGATTCCTCCTTAAACCATCAGCAGTAATTGCTTTTCAGAGTTTGTTATCAACCCAGAGCACCTGTTAGAACCTCTGAAGTCGTCTTATCTCAACCCAGCGAGTCGGTTTGACGTCGGTTTGTTCGGCCGCAATGAGGAAGAGGACCGAACAGGAAGTCTAAAAATAAAGTCAGGAGGCGAGTTCTGATCGACCAGGAAGCGTCTGACGCACGGTTCAGGTGTTAAATTCATTATTTAGTTTAACTTTAAAAGGTTGTTTCCTGCAGATTAGTGAGTTAAATGGAGACTATTTTAAAACCGTGAAGCTCTGTGACGTTTAAAAACTATTAAAATAACTAAGATTTAAATACAAGGAAACTATTTGTAATTTGTTCCAATATGCACAATATGTACAGTTTGTCTGTGATTTTCTAACAATAAAAT
>NW_007578379.1:250198-257864 GCF_000690725.1 Stegastes partitus | reverse complement strand
TACAGGTAGCATCACAGAGGATGTTTAAAGCAGAATCTCAACTGTTTCACGTGTTAGCTTAGCATCAAAACCAGATAAACCCGATTCTGAGCCTCAGCGGTTGTGCTGAAACGTTCTGAGCTGTTTTCCTCCAGCTGCTGTGGAGACGTCTGACTCTACAAAACCTTGTTTTTTTTCTAAATGCTTGTGATTTTTTGGAGCTGTAATTGGACCCGGAAGGTTCTGGGCGCCGCTGACCCACATCGGCTTCATTTGAATCCTCTCCGCAGGTTAAACTCTGATGTGTGGCTTTGATTTTCCGCCTCCCAGACGGACGCGACAGTCATGAAGACGGACGCCTTTAATATCGTCGGGGGTGAGGAGTTCAGGGGGACGTCCGCCGCGGCCCGGACGCCACGTTTTCCTGCGTCGGCGTAACCGCGGCGATGGGATTCTCGGAGGGGGGAGGTGAGCGGGCACGTGGCCTCTTCGCCGCCCGCAATCTGCTCGGCGTTTGGGCGAGCGGCGCCATATGGCCGCCGGCCCCGTAATGGCGTCATTAGCGTGGAGATGAGCGATCGGCGGCTGACTGGCAGCTCGTCACGCTGCTATCGACGTGGCCGAAGTCGCAGCCTTCACCTGGCGTCACCTCCAGGGAATTGTTTGGCTGTTTTCTTATGCAAAGCAGCTTTTCTTCCGCCGCCTCCTTCGATGCAATATTATTGATGCCATTTCAGTCCCGGTTTGAAGTGCTGTCATGGCTCAACCGGATTATATTTAGGCCGCTTTTTTCTTCTTTTTTTTTTCCTTCCCCCTGCAAAGGAAGACGCACTTTCTGAGAAGCCACGTATACCTCGAAGTACCGCAGCGGAGCTACGAGACGAGATGAACGGCGTCTTTCTGGCTAATTGGTGCTTCTGACAGCAGCTCGTGCATTATGAAGGCCTGTTCTTACATTAGTAAACAGGTGGAAGAATCTATCAGGCTCAGAGCGGAGAAGCACAAGTCTGTCCTCATCTTACACCGTTTTACTAGTTTGTCTGGAGAACAGTGGCTTTGTGCTTCATCAGTCCATCAGTCTTGGTTTATCTGTTGTAGCGACACAAAGTTCTCGAGAAAAAAGTGCAATAAAACAACACAAACCTACGATATAATGAGCTGTATCAATAGATCGATCAAATAACATATCTATTTTTAAATTAGAGATAGAAATAGAAGTCACACATTCTAAAACGGAATAACAAATGACAACAGTGAAGTCATAAACTGCAGGAAACAGACTAAAATATGTAAATAAATAGAAAAGTCAATAAATAAAATTCATTCTAAGATTCTATAAATAAATAAAAATCAATCAAAAGCCAGACTTGTGGTTTATTGTGGCGTTAAACAACATTAAAGGAGCAGTACGTAAGTTCTGTCACAGTCAAAACAATAAGTAAGGCGCACTTTGATGATGTCATGAGGCAGCGAGGCATCATGGGAGTCGTGGTCTCAGATGACAGTGACTGGAAATGAAATCTTTATTCGTGTTACAGTTTGTTCATTTTATTCTGATAAAACTAGTGAAATTAAATAACAAAACATTTGGTTTCTACCCAAACAAGATGATGTTTTAACGATATTTAACCATAATATGTTTTAAACAATTTGTGAGCATTTTACAGAATTCTGCTGTTTTGTTAAATTGCAGACAAAATGTAGTAAAATTACTTCTTTTTAAAAATTATTGTTATTGATTTATGTGTGAACTCTAAAATAATAATAATAATAATAATAATAAAACATACAGATTTTAAAGTTCACATCAAAATATTTTTTTTATAAATGCCAATATGTTTTTTGACTATAAGACAGTTTTCACTGTATTTAAACCAGCAAGAAATCGTTTTATTTCACAGAAAAATGTACATATATAAAGTACTTAAAAACTATTATGTTAAACTACTGGTAGCTTCTAGTAAAATGACCCCCAAAAATTTCTATATTTACATATTTGCTTCAAAAAAAGTTACTGTAAATAACGGCCACGTTGAAAATCTGTATTTTCACAGATAGTTCCTGGTTCTGTTACAACCTGTGACTGTATTCAAAGGCACAGAATCATCTGCTACACTAAATGATCATTGTCTCACAGGAGAAAAAATACTTTGAACAAAGGATCAGCAACGGTGTTTCCTTCAAATAGAGATGGAGGAATCCCCTCAGTCTACATTTATTAAGTCAGACTAAAGAGGATACGAGACACCGTTACGTTAAATCAAACTACAGATTTCTCTGAGTTTGAACACTGATGGAAACATTTGGGATAAATGCTGTACACAAATCAAAAATATATACAACATTAGTCTCGTTTTTAGACATTTTAATGCAGAAATGTTTGATATTACACCTTTAAATAAGATGTTTTTTTGACAGTTTACATGATTAAATCTGACCAAACAACTAAAAACCTCCATGAAAATACAAAACCCCCACACCTGAAGCTCTGTAGTGAGCTGCCAGACCAACAGGTGGCGATATAACGTTAACCTTTAAGCCAATGAGAGGCCTGAAACAAGAAGCTGTTCCTGGTTCACGTGTGGACTGATTCTGATGCATGTTTCCTACGAAGTGGAAGAAGAGCTGCAGGTACGTTGAATTATGTCGTACAAACACTGTTTTTATTAAGAAAGGGACACGTGTGGACTCTCAGAAGCCAAAAACTGAGTTCTCCACCAGAGTTTCTGGATATTTTTTCCAAAAATGTCAGTTTTTATTGACGTTTGCTTGTGCAGAAGGACTTAGTTTTTAAGTCAGAGGAGGTTTTTCAGCACTGAAGCTGCTGTTTGTCTTGAACTGCAGCAGATTATTTATAAAAAAACAGCTGTTGTTGGGCGGGATTGTGTTGTTGACGTTTCAATGTACTTCCATGATGAAGAAGTGAGTTTCTTGTGAATGTAAAGGTGCGTGTTGAACGTTTGATTGGTTTTCAGTGGAATTAGTCGAAGTTAAATGGAATAAAACGTCTTTTTTCTCCCGTTCAAACTGTCATCGCTGCAGCTTTTAGCCTCTCCGGGGTTTTAATCACTTCCAGGACGTTCCTCTGGTTAAACTTCCGATCTGCAAACTTCATTTCCAATATTGGACGCGTGCGTCTGCAGCTTTCAGCGCGCGGCCGTAATAACTTTTGCACCAACATTTAGCTGTTTATTAGAACCACAAATCAATGTCTGAGCGGGCGTCTGGCTGCTGCACCTGAGCTTATTATCCCGGATCCGCGGTGACAAGTGGCGGAGTGATGCTCTCAGATGTTTACAGACGCAGATAAAATGATGGAGCTGTAATAAATCAGATTACTTTCGGCCGTATACGAGGAAACAAATAGACGCGGCGGCGATTAGACACGGCCAAATGGATGTTTCTCCTCGTCGGCTGGCGGGAAAATGGGAAAGCTCGTAAAAAAAAGAAAAAAAAGAAAAGAGAAATAAATAAAAGCAGGACGGCGGAATCAATAATGCAGCAAATATTGGTTTGGATTTGGATTGTTGGAGCGTTTCTACCTGCCAGCGACTCTCCTCTGGTTTTACTGTGTTTGTAGGTTGAGTTTATGGACGAAGCATTTGTTTAAAAGCACTTTGTTTTTAATGTGGAAGTGGTTCGAGGTGGTTTTTTTTAAATGTTCGATGATTTAAATGAAGGTTAAGTGGGAATAGAAATAACTTCCTGCTTCGGTACCTGAGTCCAGTTTACGAGCAGAAGCCTCATTTCCACAAGAGCTTTCTTCAGTCCGTCTCTAAAAATGTGTTTGGATTGTTGTTGCCTTTCTTTTGAAGCTCTTTGTACAAAACTTGACACCAAATAGAGTTTTTAAAAAAAAAAATTCTAGTTTCCTTAAATGTGAGTTTAACTCGTGCACGTAAAAACTTCATTTTTGCAAAACAGGAAAATAGTTTTAAAGCCTAAATATGAGCCAGTAAGCAGCCGACACTGTGTTAAAATAGACTTTTTAATGAGCTTTATAGCAATAATTTCACGTTTTTTGCACGATTTTTTACACAAAATTACATCATATAACAGCTCATGTTTGTTTCCGTCGTGTTTCTCTGTGTTTTTACAAATGTGAAATCCTGAAATACAAAAAAATAAACATGATCTCGTGTTAAATTAAGACTAGAAACTATTTTAATTCTTAAAAAATTGCTGTTTTAATTCATGATTTATGAGAAAGTTATTTTTCTGTTGCTCCACCGGCAAGAATATTAAAGTTCATTTGGATTTTTCTGTAGATTGTTGAACTTATTTTTAGAAATTTTAACTGCATGTTTGCTCATAAACAACTAAAACAAAATCAGTGCATATTCTAATAATTATTAAAATTCATTTTAAAGGAACAGAACATTAATTTGTTGTCATCTAAGAAAATTTAAATAAATTTAGAACAGTGTCTGCTCCATCTCTGATTGGCTCAACCATTATATATATTTATTTTTGAACGACAATAATTCTGGAACTGTTTAAGATAAAAACCTGAAATTTTCACTCTTATTTTTTCAGCATGTCATTAATTCAGAATCTATAATATCGGACAAGTAGATCTGATAGTTTCTGATAATGAGTGAGCTGAAATATGAAAAACAAATTAAAGCCGCCATTAAAAGTCTCATTTTTGATCACATTTCAGCTTAAAAAATGATAAAGCCGAAGTGAACTTGTGATGTTTTCTGAACCACATGTAGCTGCAGGTCACAATAATACAAAACTAAACCTGTGGAATAGATTTAATACGAAATACTTGATCACAAACATGAAAAAAGTTGTTTTTGTTGAGCTTTTTTAGCTGATTAAACCAGTTTAATGAGTTTAAAATGGTATGTTTATGCATGTATATATGTGGAACGTGTGTTCATGATAGAAAAGTCTGACAGTTGTTGAATTAAAACCATAAGTTGAGATTTATTTGAGCATAAACTAAAACAGACCTCCTGCCGTTAGCTCCTCTTGTCTCTATGCTAAGCTAACTCGCTGTAGCTTCCTGTTCTTGGTTTTCACGCTGCACCGATCCAAATAATCTCCTCGCACGTGGACCTTTTCCTCCGAGGAGAGCACTTGAACAATCAGCCGAGTCGTGGCGGGGTTGTATTTCCTGTCGCTCCTCGGGGAGGTCACTTCATCAAGGTGGCCGCGCTCAAGATCTCCCAAATTATTCCAAATTACGGCCGAGCCGAGCGGCCGCGCCTCCTGCCTCTCGGTGAAGTGGCCTGTGGAGGCGGTTGTGATTGCGGGGCCTGAGTTAAGTGAAGCCCGGGGCCCAGCATGGGGGTCCGGGGCTCCTGATTGACATTTCCACAGACCTCCAGGGCCTCAGCGAGAGCCCGGGAGCTGCCGGATCTCCAGCCGGGCCAGCGGCGCCCTCCAACGCCCATCAATGGCGCGGCTGTGCCACTTCCACCCACATTAGGCGTCTCCCGCTGGCAGGGCGGCTTTAACAAGGCAGCTCTGTGCTCTGCCCTCCGACATCTGCCCCTTCCTGTTGACGCTTCGCTGTTCAGGGAAAGGTGAAGCTTCACCGTCGCTCAGGGGACGATGACGAACACAAGAGTGCAGCTTTAGCCACTTAACATGTCCTGCTGTAATTATACATAAGGTGTAATTTATAGAAGTGCGTTTTAGTTTAGCATCTCTGAGCTTTTACTTTGAAAGTGCACCAATCGTCCAATCAGCTGTGAGCCACTGGCTGCTCGCAGTGAGCAGAGCAGAAGACTAAAGAGGTCACAGCTCAGAAACTAGAAGTCGTATCTAAATAATTCTTCCACCGTGTGAAGCACCATCTTGTTGTGAACAAACTGATGTATTTTCATGTCCGTTCTGTGTTTTATTCAGATTTGGTGGCAGGTTAGAGAGAGCCTTTGGTTCTGGTTTTGTTGCTCCGACATAATGGGAGTCAATGAGAGTTTTGGTCGACTCACTCTGAGCTCTGAGGTGATTTATGGAAAACTGTGAGTCCTACAGTGATGAGAGTCACACTGGGTGGAAGAGGACAAACACACCTACATGTCTATGTATGAAGTGTTCATGTGGAGGAGAAGCTGTGAAAAACAGACGAGGTTAACTGGAATGTCTTCAGAAAATGTATTTGGTCAAATTTTAGCTAAAGGACAATTATGAATTTTACTAAAAACTTAAACTGCAACTGTGTGAAAACCATGACAGACATTAAAACATGGAATCAGGAGGATGATATTTAAAGTCTTGTGTCCTGTTTGAACTTTGAATTAAGTTTCTACTGTAACGTACTCCAGAGCTACAGGCTTCCAAACATGGCTGGTTTGGCAGTATTATGGCTGACATTAATTTGTAGGGGATTTTTAACACATTTTTTAAAAAAATTGTCGTAAAAACCAAACAACAAATTGTTAAAACCTTTATGATAGTTTTGTGTTTTTTTGTTGAGGTTTTGTGGCGGCTTTGTGTCCTTTTATAATGGTTGTTGTGTCTCTTTGTGTTGGTTTTGTGTCTCTTTGTGGTGGTTTTGTCTTTCTTGAGGATGGTTTTGTGTTTATTTGTGGTGGTTTTGTGTCTGTGATGGTTTTGTGTCTCCTTGTGACGGTTTTGTGTCTCTTTGTGGTGGTTTTGTGTCTCTTCGTGTTGGTTTTGTGTCTCTTTGTGGTGGNCCCTTCCTGTTGACGCTTTGCTGTTCAGGGAAAGGTGAAGCTTCACCGTCGCTCAGGGGACGATGACGAACACAAGAGTGCAGCTTTAGCCACTTTACATGTCCTGCTGTAATTATACATAAGGTATAATTTATAGAAATGCGTTTTGGTTTAACATCTCTGAGCTTTTACTTTGAAAGTCCACCAATCGTCCAATCAGCTGTGAGTCACTGGCTGCTCGCACTGAGCAGAGCAGAAGACTAAAGAGGTCACAGCTCAGAGACTAGAAGTCGTATCTAAATAATTCTTTCACCATCTTGTTGTGAACAAACTGATGTATTTTCATGTCCGTTCTGTGTTTTATTCAGATTTGGTGGCAGGTTAGAGAAACCCTTCGTTTCTGGTTTTGTTGCTACATAATGGGAGTCAATGAGAGTTTTGGTCGACTCACTCTGAGCTCTGAGGTGATTTATGGAAAAACTGTGAATCCTACAGCGATGAGAGTCACACTGGGTGGAAGAGGACAAACACACCTACATGTCTATGTATGCAGTGTTCTTGTAGAGGAGAAGCTGTGAAAAACACACGAGGTTAACTGGACTGTCTTCAGAAAATGTATTTGGTCAAACTTCAGCTAAAGGGAAATTATGAATTTTACAAAAAATTCATCAAACTTAATCTGCGACTTTGTGAAAACCACGACAGATATTAAAACATGGAATCAGGGTGATGATATTTAAAGTCTTGTGTCCTGTTTGAACTTTGAATTAAGTTTCTACTGTAACGTACTCCAGAGCTACAGGCTTTTGAAGGTGGCTGGTTTGGCAGTCGTCTGGCCGACTAACCATTCATTCCTATGGAGATTTTTAACGTTCAAACGACGACTCACTAAAACCGTCATGATGGTTTTGTGTTTTTTCGTTGAGGTTTTGTGGTGACTTTGTGTCCTTTTATAATGGTTGTTGTGAATCTTTGTGTTGATTTTGTGTCTCATTGTGACGGTTTTGTGTCTCTTCATGATGGTTTTGTGTCTCTTTAGGATGGTTTTGTGTCTC
>NW_007578379.1:243779-248616 GCF_000690725.1 Stegastes partitus | reverse complement strand
AGAGGAAAGTTTCTCGGCCTTGAATCTGAGGTTAATACGGCCACAAGAAAGCGTCGTTTTGCGACAAAATGCAAGATCATTCTCTAGCGTGCAGCCGACACGAGAAACAAGCTTCAAACTAGCTCCAGATTCTTGCAGTTTGATCCCAAATGACCGCTTTTCTGACTTTTTGTGCAAGATTTCCTACATAAAGTGATGCATTATGTTGGCCTGAAGATGTCAGTGCATGTTTCCATCATGATTAATGTTAATTTGAAAGAAATGGTCCCTTATTTTGGTAAACAGTGTTCGTTGACGCCTCAAATCAACAAATTTTTAGCAATATTTCTGCTGGACCGTCTCTGATTTGCTGGAAATTCAATATTCATTCATAAATGTGGATATTTTAAAAGAAATTTACTATCAAAGACTTTCGAAGATTTCCACTTTCAGCAGCTTTTTAGCTTTTATAGGGTAAAATAAAGATATTTAAAAAGATGTTAGTGAACTTTTTGCTTCATATATCAAGATTTTTCCAAAATATTTGTTGTTAATTTTGACCCTTTTGTTGGTTAAAATTTGAGGCCGTTTGACCGACAACGTCTCAGAAACTATTAAAGATAAAAACCTGTTATTTCTTATCAGTTAATTGATTCAGAATCTGCAATAATGGAAAAATAGATCAAATAATCTCTTATTATGGGTGAGTTGAAACTGAAGCCGTCCATCTTTTAGCACAAATAACCAAAAAATTAATAATCCAAAAGTCAACAAGTGATATTTTCTGAACAATTGATTGTAAACAAAACTGTTTAATTTGAAATACTTAAAATGAAAATACAGTTATTGTCACTGAACTCTGGCAACTAACTGAGCAGCTAGAACAAGTTGTAACACAAAAAACATCTGATCCAAGAAGAGTTCTGGAGTTTCAAAGTGGTTCTCTGTATATTTATGTATGCAGGTGTGTGTATATGTTGTGTAGTTGTTAGCGTTGGGGTCGTATCTGGTCCCAATCAAGTGTCCTTTACGTAGAAAGTGCTGCATTAGAAGCAGTGGAGACACCGAGTCCGTGCACACGAACACAACGCGAGACGTTCGAGCTCCTCCTTCCTCCTGCAGCTGTTCTCAGAGTGAACCTGGAGCCACTGAAAGACGCTGGAAAGTCACCTTCTGCTGCGCGTCGGCCGGGAGGAGCCTCGCTGACGGCGCCGGGCCCCCGCGACGCCCCGGCTCGGGGACAGATGGCGGGTTCGGACCCTCGGACCTGCTAATGAGCGGGTCGAGCCAAGCGGTGTAGGACACGAGGTCGGAGGTGAGGCTGCCGCTTCAGAACCGGCTACATGTTGAACAGGAGCTGAGTGTCAGACACAAGCTGCTGCTGCTGGAACCACAGACGGGTCCAACGTTTGATCCACATGTAGAGTTACAGTAGATGATAACGGATATGAAAGGACCACTGTGGAGCTTCTGATGGCAACTCGTCATGGGGTCACATAGCATTTAATAATATGGATATAATTTATAGCTCGATATGTAAACCTTCTGGCCAACATAGAACCCTCATAAAGACCATGTACATCAGGTTGGTCTTGACTTTCCATTGACTCCTATTTTTCTCTGATTCTCACAGCTCTTTCATAGACCCATCAAAGGTCTTCTGGAGGTATGACCAAATCTACTGGGTCAAAAATATACAGACAGTATCCTCAGTTTGTTTCTTTTGGTTTACGTCCACTAGCTTCTGGTTTATCTTTGGCTCCTCTGGATGGAATTGGTTGAGTTCAGCTAAACTTCTTTCTGTTTCTTCATCAGTCCACAGGTTCTGGATGGTTTCCGTCAGGACTTTGGGGAGACCAGTCTAGAACCTTCATTCCAGCCTGATGGAACCATTTCTTCACCACTCATTGGGCTCATTGTCTGGTTGGAACATCCAACTGTGTCCAAGTTCAGCCAATGATTTTAGGTTTTCCTGAAGGATGTGGAGGTGATCCTCCTTCTTCATTGTTCCATTTACTTTGTGTAGTTTCAGAGCATGATGCTGCCACCTCCATGCTTGATGGTAGGTTTGGTGTTCTTGGGGTTAAAGGCCTCACCTTCTCTCCTCCAGACATGTTTCTGCTCAGTGTTTGTTCCATCTGACCTCAGAACTTTCCTCCAGAAGGCCTTTTCGTTGTCCTTGTGATCAGCAGCAGACTGCAGTGGAGCTTTAAAGTTCTGTTTCTGGAGGAAGAACTTCCCTAAATTGCGAAAATGTAAAGATTTACTTTCTGAGGAAACCAAATGTTGTGTGTTGTTAGCGTGTCCACATGGTGTTTTTATTTGCTGGAAGAGACAGTATGGTTGAATATCTCCACCTTGACTGATGACAACAACATGGATTCATCCTTCCAGGAGTTTCAAACCTAAGAAACCCAAGAAACCAGTCCTGTCAGCTTGCAGGATGGAGCTTTCTGTATCATTGTTATTTTTCAGAATCGGTTTCCAGAACATTTCCTACTTTGAGTTTCTTAGTTTTATGGCGTCTGAGCAGATTTGTAGGTGAATCAACAGTGTGGAGCTCCATCGAAGGCATTTTAAGGCATCAAGGGATTAAAGCGCTCCTATTCTGATGCACAGAGATGAGCTTTTAGAGGTTTAATCAGTGAAAAACTTCATGATAGTCGACTGTGTTGAATGAAATGGGAGCTGTGAATCTGTGTAGGCTCCGTCTCACAGTACCGAACAAGGCATCAGCAGGAGTCACGTTTCACTGCAGAAAGTCTCTTTGTTGACTTCTTTGTTGACTGTGTCTGTTTGCAGAGTTCCTCTCGCCCTCCAGCTCCACTTACGTGGCGACGCTCTCCATTCTGGGAATTATGGCTGTTTTTGTGAGGAACATAAGTGTGCATCATATTAAACACAGCGGGGAGCGTCGCCGCCAGGAAACGTTTTCACACCTTCGGCTGCATTTTACACCTCAGCGTCAGTCTGATGGACCTCTGAGTTAGACGGGACCGCAAGCCCAATATCGTCTCAGTAGCCTTAAGATAACCTTTTTAAAGAGAAAAGAAATAATGAAAAGTTGTCCGCTGACCCAGTTTCAGCAGGTTTTTTTCTCACAGTGAGATTCGAGGCTGTTTGATTGACAACATCTCAGGAACTAATTAAGATAAAAACCTGAAATCTTCACTGTTTTGTCTCATCATGTCATTGATCTGGAATCTGTAATATTGGACAAGTAGATCAAATAATGTCTGATTATGGTTGAGTCGAGATATGAAGAAAAAAAACTGAAGCCGTCATAAAAAGTCTCATCTTTGAGTTCATGTTCACAAAAAAACTGACTGACTTACTGGAATTAGCTTTTCTGTTCTAGTGGATGTTGACAGAATTGCACTTTATCACTTTTATAACCTTTACGTCTTTACTGTCTGTCAATATACAGCTTTGTCTCGTGCAAATCTGCACTTCTAGTTGGAAAATGTTGCAGTAAACCTGATTGTTGGTGCAGCTACGAATGACGTTGGTGAAACAGATTCAAGATTTGCATGAGAAAACCCATAAAGTTTTTGTATCAAAAGGTGCAGCTCGATTGGAACTGGTGTGCTATGACTTTTGGTATCAATTCGTCGTACAGTTTTTCCGAAATTATTGAAAAACTGCGTTAAAAATCCCATTGAAATGAATGGGAAGCCGTCCAGGGAACTGCGAAACCCAGCCGTCTTTGGAACCCTGTAGCTCTGCTATATTTTATAGTAGAACCTTCATTTAAAGTTTAAACAGGTCACACAGTTTTGAATGTTGTATATCTTGCACAATATTTTGTTATCTTGTACAGTTTTTTGGCAATCGAAGTTTAAGTTTTAAGTTTCATGATCTGCATTTATGTCCGCTCCAGACATCGATTGGATTCAGGTTCGGAGCTGCATCGTCTTCAGGTAGCGCTTGGCAAACGGTGTAAAATGGTTAATATTGGAGGGATGGATGAGCTGCATCATCTGTAAAGAGTGCAGGTGTGAGGAGCAGCAGAGGAGGCCGGTAGGAGCTTCTGGTGGATGTCAGCGTCACCGCTAAAGCATCAGTGATCTGTTGCGTTTTGTAGTTTTAAGCACTGGGTTGAAGTTGACAGGAGTTTTGGTTTTGCTTTTCCACCTTTAGTGGGCGTGAAGCTTTCTGAAACATTATTGTCGTGCATAATGAGTCACTGGGCGGCTCGCTGGAGGCGTTTCCTGTTCCTCCACCAGAGAGCTGCAGGGCGGCTGACTGACGGTGGTGCAGGTTCTGCCACTTCGATCCGGCCCTGTTCATGTTTGTTCTTGTTTGAGCTTTGCTGTTGTCTCTAAGCTGATTGGCTCAAACTGAGTTTCTGGATGATTTGCTCAAGGGCAGCTCGGTGCCGACGGTGAGACGGCTTCATCTGCATTCAGGCATCCTGTAGTTAAAATCAAACACATCTCCATACATTTAATTGTACAAATGAGGAGCTCTAGGCGCCGTTGTAATTAATTCTGATTGACCCAGTAGAGCTTTTCCTCTTTACAGAGGATGAAGCTCTACTTTCAAAATATATAACAGTTTGTTGTACGTTTTTAGGGGAATATTTTGTTAATTTATCTGATTTTTTTGTGCATTTTCTGAATGTCAGTCGACCCACATCGGTGCTGACTTCATGTTATTTAACATTAACACACATACAGAGTTGCTGTGATGTGTGCTAACGTCGGCGTGTTGACGATGTCAGAGCTCGTGTCGACAGGCTGGAGTTCAGTCGCTCACGTCAACCATCAACCAGCTTCACTAATTAGTGCTAAACATGAAACACTGAAGCTCCTGACTGGAGACAACCAGGATGGAAACTATGACAACAACCTGTTAT